>NC_073694.1:111827152-112127152 GCF_029784165.1 Wyeomyia smithii
AGCAACGTTATCCCTCGATAGTTGCCACAATCCAATCGATAGCCCTTCTTGTAGATAGGGACGTATAATACGTATAAATTAAAAAAAAAAGTATTTTCAGGTGATTTTCTGTATTCTGTATGCTGTATATGGTCCTCGTGGCTCTGTGGTTAGCGATGTCGATTGTCTCCCACAGGGTTGTGATATCGGATTCGATCCCCGATCAGGTCGAGAATCTTTTCGAACTGGAATTTTTTTCGACTCAGCTATGGGGCACGGTGTACCGTTGTACGCATCTTACAACATGCAAAATGTGCTAAAAACAATATTGATATTGAATCACATGTTTTAGTTTTTTAGTTCAAAAAGAGTTTATTTGACACGGCACGATACAATTCATGTTTAACTGAGCCAAGTACATTTTTTTTAATTCTAAATTAGCAGGGAAAAGAGGGAGGCACATTTTTTATATCTCGCGGCCGACTACGAGCTAGTGGGGTTTTAAGGTGAGAGGAGGGGAGTTACAATTTTGAATTTAACTATATTGAGTTACAGGATGTATTTATTTGTACATGGCTAAGCAGTGATGTTCCATTTGAGTAGTTTTGGTCTGAGGTGTCTGCGTGAACATGAAGATGCCGTGTCTTCGTTTTAAGGTCTCCAGCATGGTGTATCATTTTCATTCAGTTTATGACGGGTATTGTAATCTAACAAATAGATAAAAAAATATCAAATTTTAATACCAGCATCTTTTATAAACCCGTATAGTTGTGTCATGTACTGGAGATCACCGCTTCCCAGAATGTCTCTAACGGGAACGTTCGGTTGTTTTCCTCGGGCCCGAAGGGAATCTATAAGCTCGGACCTAACACCACAGTATTCGGTTCACGACCAAACAACAAGCTCGATGTCATGGTAGCCATCGCCACAAACGCAGTGATTACTGTCTACAAGCCCTATTCGAAAGAGATGCGTGTTTAACGTATAGTGATTTGACATAAGTCTAGACTTCACCCGAATGAAGTCCCGACCGACATCCAACCCCTTGAACCATGCTTTCGTCGATACCTTAGGAAAAATGGAACGTAGCCACCTTCCCAGTTCATCTGAGTTCCATGATGATTGCCAACTGTTGAGTGTTCTCTGACGCAAAATGCTATAAAATTCATCATAATTGGTCTTACATAAATATCGCCATCAAGCACCCACCTTAGCTAAAGCGTCAGCCTTTTCAATGCCCGGAATGGAACAATGAGAAGGGACCCACGCTAAGGTAACCCGGTAATTTTTATCTGTTAAAGCACTTAAAAACCGCCGTATTTTCCCCAGGAAATACGGGGTGTGCTTCACAGTCTTCATCGATCGCAGAGCCTCAATGGCACTGAGACTGTCTGTGAAGATGAAGTAGTGGTCTATGGGCAGGGTTTCGATGATCCCAAGAGAGTACTGAATAGCAGCAAGTTCTGCGACGTACACGCATCGAGTTTGTAAGAGGCGGTAAAATTTTCATGATAAACACCGAAGCCAGTGGACTCATCTAGATTAGATCCGTCAGTGTAAAACCTTTTATCATAACTAACATGTTTAAACTTATTGGAAAAAATCTTAGGGATCTCCTGTGGTCGCAATTGATCCGGGATACCAATAATGTCTTGTTTCATGGTGGTGTCGAAGAATATAGCATTGTCAGAATTACCTAAAAGTGCGACATTGGAGGAAACGTATAAAGAAGGGTTAATATCTTGAGCCATATAGTCAAAATATAACGTCATAAATCTGGATTGAGATTGAAAGTTGACCAATCTCTCGAAATTTTCAATTACTAATGGGTTCATAACTGTGCATCGAATTAGCAACCGGTAAGAGAGATTCCAAAAGCGATGTTTCAACGGAAGAATACCCGCTAACACTTCAAGACTCGTCGTATGGGTCGACTGCATGCAACCTAAGGCAATACGCAAACAACGATATTGTATTCGCTCCAGTTTGATCAAATGTGTGTTTGCTGCGGAGCGGAAGCAGAAACACCCGTACTCAATTACAGACAATATCGTTGTTTGGTAAAGCCTCAGAAGGTCTCCTGGGTGGGCACCCCACCAGGTTCCGGTAATCGTACGAAGAAAATTAATCCTCTGTTGGTATTTTCTTGTTAGATACCTAATATGACAAGCCCAGGTGCATTTTGAGTCGAACCAGACCCCGAGATATTTAGCGACTAAAACCTGAGAGATAGTTTTACCCGTAAGTAGGAGCTGCAGATGAGCTGGGTTATGCTTCCTAGAAAAAAACTACCAACTCAGTTTTTTTTTTTATTCTCGCTTATTTTCCGTCGGTCTATTTCCGCCACTGTTGTGGCCAATTACCGACGCCCAGGGAGGCGACTCCACACCCAGGTCCCTAACTCACGACCCGTTTATTAACGGACCGGCGCCAACGGCTTTACTTCCTCATGCGATGGAAGGCGTGATACCAGAGATTTTTCGCCTCAGAAAATCTCCCGGTGTCGGCTAGGATTGAATCTAGACCAGTTGGGTTGGTTGTGAGTGGATCACGCCACCTCACAACCATCAACACCTATGTGGTGGGATTCGAACATGGGGAAGGCCCATGTAACTAATTCGGGAAGTTGTCGAATCGCCATGTGAGAAATACATATGCTTTTCTGACAACAAATTGAGCAAAAAGTTATTCAAATTTGGTAAAGGTCCCTGCGAATGAAGTTTCTCGCTAAAAACTTCTACAGAGACAGAGTCAAAAGCCCCCTTAATATCCAAGAACGCAGAAGACATTTGCTCTTTTCGGGCAAATGCGAGTTGAATTTCAGTACAAAGCAACGCTAGGCAATCGTTCGTCCCTTTGCCCCGGCGAAAGCCAAATTGAGTATCTGAAAGTAAACCGTTTGTTTCGACCCATTTGTCTAACCGTAAGAGGATCATTTTCTCCATTAAATTCCGCAGGCAAGAGAGCATCGCAATCGGCCTATATGAATTGTGATCAGAGGCAGGTTTCTCGGGTTTCAGAATAGCAATGACTTTTACCTCCCTCCAGTCGTGCGTAACAATATTTACTCAAGGAACTTGTTGAACAAATTCAACAAGCGTCTTTTTGCAGGGTCGGGTAGATTCTTCAACAGGTTGAATTTTATTCTATCTAACCCTGGAGCCTTATTGTTGCACGACAGGAGAGCCACTAAAAATTCCCACATCGAAAATGGAGGCTCTTCCGTAGTTACTAAAAACGCGTCGCGAAAGGTTTTCTGTTCCGGAACAGAGTCCGGACAGGCCTTTTTGGCAAAATCGAGTATCCAGCGATCTGAATACTCTTCACTCTCATTCGAAACGTCACGGTTCCGCATGCGTCTGGCGGTATCCCAAAGGGTGCTCATCGCTGTTTCCCTCGGCAACGCGTTTAAAAACCGCCGCCTCTTCATCTGACTGTCGAGTACCTCGTACCTTCGAAGCAGCTTAACAGAGCCGTACTTTCGGTAGTCCTTATACGCCGAGGACCTTCGCGCGCACAGTTCAGAGCACTCTTTGTCCCACCATTTGGTAGGAGGGCGCCGTCTAATCGTTACCCCGGGTATCGGTTTCATCTGAGCTTGAGTCGCGGCGTAGATTATCAAGCCAGCTAAGAACGCGTATTCATCCTCCAGAGGAAGTTTCTCGCAAGACTCGATGGATTCCGCAATAATCGTCTCATAAGACTTCCAATCAATATTACGTGTAAGGTCGTATGAAATATTGATTGGATCCGGGGGAGTTGAACCATTAGCAAGTGAGATAACGATTGGGAGATAATCACTACCGTGAAATTATTGATTACTTTACACTGGCAATCTAACGCTAGTGATGTCGAGTAAAGGGATAGGTCAAGCACGCTTTCACGTGCTGGAGGATTAGGTACACGTGTCGCTTCCGCAGTGTTCAAAAGTGTCATATTGAAGTCGTCGATCAAGTTGCAAATTAAAGAAGATCGGTTGTCATCGTACAGTGACCCCCATAGCGAACAGTGAGAGTTAAAATCGTCGTCGATTAAGTTGCAAATTAAAAAAGATCGGTTGTCATCGTACAGTGACCCCCATAGCGAACAGTGAGAGTTAAAATCTCCCAATATCAAAAAAGGCGCGGGAAGCAATTCTGCTATATCAGAAAGTTGCCTCTGTTCAATCCGCACGGACGGAGGAATATATATCGAAGCAATGCAAAGGTCTTTTCCATTCATATTTGTTTGAATGGCAACGACTTCAATATTCGAGATCCGAGGGAGGTTGATTCTAAAACAGGACTAGCACTTTTTGATCCCTAAAAGCAACCCTCCACCATGAGAGTCTCGGTCTCGACGGATTATGTTAAAATCGTGGAAATTGGGTTGATTATTTGAATTTAGGAAAGTTTCACAAAGCGCAAAAGCGTCACAATTATAAGTGTTTATGAAATGAGAAAATAAATCGAATTTGGGGATGATACTTCTGCAATTCCACTGTAATACAGTGATAAAATTCCTAACCTCTCTAGACGTATTAGTCATCGAAAGATATAATAGCTGAAATGAGGGGCCAAGTTGCTGCTAGTTGCTTCAAAAATGTTTTCACTGTGGGGAGGAGGGCAAGAAGAATATTTTGAAGGGAATCTGGTATGTTGAATGCTTTAAATATCCAATCCACAATATCAGAGAATTTTATAAACCCTGTTTCTTTTCTATTTTCTGATCGAGAAATGGGTGCACGAAGAGTTTTTGGTGCCCCAGGAAGCGGTGGGTACTCCTGGTTTGAATTAAAATTAAAACCAGGAGGTACTTGCTTCGGTTTTTTTTCACTACTTCCTTTTTGTGTTGGCATATTGGTCATTCCGCTAGAGGTTATCTTACGACCTTTGCGAGAAAGATTAGGAGAGTTAATAATTCTTCTCTTCCTTGATCCTTCTGGCATGGCATAAGAACACCCTTCGACGGGATCGTCAGATGTACCCTCATCGGTTGGCAAAAAGGAAAAGATGTTTCCTGTCGAGGGTGGCTCAGCCCTCTTAAGCATTTCTGCAAAATAGCGCTTTGACCGTTCCTTGAGGGAGCGCTTAATTTTTTCCTCGCGCTGTTTGTACGCGGGACACGCCGAAAAATCATGCCGAGTTCCTTCACAGTAAAGACACTTTGCAGTATCCTCACTGCAAGCGGACTCAGCATGATTGCCTCCGCACTTGCTGCAGCGTGCCTTGTTTCAGCAGTAGGTGGCTGTATGACCTAACTGCTTGCAGTTTTGGCAATGCATGACCCGCGGTACGAACAGGCATACAGGCAGACGAACCCTGTCAAAAGAGATGTAGTTCGGCAGTGCGGATCCGGCGAATGTTACACGGAAGGAATCCGAAGGGAGGAATTTCTTCTTCCCTTCTTCGATGGATACTGAATGCAATTGCATGACATCCAGTATCTTTATATCTTGAATCAGGGGGTTCTTGAAGCAGCCAACCCCGTGACGCAAAATGTCATTGACCGTGAGGTTTCCTTCGGTAACCACATCGTCGATCTTCACGTCCTTGGCAGGGATGTACACGTGGTACTCTCTCGTGAAGAGCTCGTAGCTAGCAATTGCATTTGCTTGCTTCAAGCTACTCACGACAACTCGCAGTTTGTTCGGTCTAACCTTGATAATTTCGGTTACGTCCGAAAACTGTTTTGTCAGGTCCTTGCCGATTTGTATTATATTAAGAGGCTTCTTAATGGGCCTGAAGAAAACTATGAACGGACCTTTCGAAGCATCTGAATAAGCTTTCACCCGTATTTCCGATACCCTTGGTACCGGGGATGGTACAGGGAAAGGCAGGGGGGAACTGCAGGGGGAGATTTCAATCTCTTCCCCATTTGTTTCAACATCCAGGAATAGTTCCATCTGGATGTTGTCCATTTTTGCGGGAGCGTTCTGCTCTACCGCACGCAAACTATAAATATGCGTATATAGGGGGGGAGGGGGGTTGCCAAATAATTGTTGTAAAATGTGAAAACAATTTTCCAAAATAAGATGTGTTGAATAGAAAAAAAGACTTTTGTATTGAGAAAAAAAATATATATATATAAAAAATAATAATAATAAATAATAATAAATGTGAATACTTCACAAGACTTTTCGAATTTTGAGCTACGCGCCCCAGTAGGTAATAGGAATCGCAATCAGTCTCCTTCAGCTGAGCCAGCACTAGGGACTGACCAGCGGTTGGTGGTGCGGGAAGTTTCCTTCGGCAGCTGAACGGTTTATATAGTACTGCACTGGTAGCACAAACAACATGTGACCGTCTATACACAATGCACAGTAACCACACCGCTAGGGTATATCCGGCGCCCAGCGACGCGGGGGGTTTGCTCCAACTACTGAACGGCTTTTGATTTGACTCCAGTATCGGTACCGAAAACACAAGTAGCACGAGAATCTGCTTCGACTGCTGGACGTCTATTGTATACTTCACTATACCGGAAAAACAAGCCACGCGCACACCAAACGGTATTGTTTGTTCGAGTGAGCAAATAATAACGGAGCTGTGTTCGAATGATTCCTTTCGCAACGGTAGCAGGGAAGCGAATCACGAATCACATGTCATCGCTTTAAATTTTGATTTAGAGGCAAATTAAGCATAAAAAGTCATAATTTTGCATGTTCCACGTAGTTTTGTGAATAATATCTCAAGTTTTAGTAATCATATACTTTTAATTTTTGCTCAAATGTCTTTTCTGAACGTTCACGAACATTTTAATTAAAAAAGAATCACATTTCATCGCTTTAAATGTTGATTTAGATGCAAGTTTAGCATAAAAAGTCATAAATTTGCATGTTTCACGTAGTTTTGTGAATAATATCTCAAGTTTTAGTAATCAGGTACTTAATATCTTTCCTCACATGTCTTTCCTGAACGTTAACAAACATTTTAATGTAAAAAAATCACATGTCATCGCTTTAAATTTTGATTTAGAGGCAAATTCAGTATAAAAAGTCTTATTTTTGCTTGTTTTACGTAGTTTTGTGAATAAAATCTCAAGTTATAGTAATCAGATACTTTTTATTTTTCCCAAAATGTCTTTCCTGAACGTTAACAAACATTTTCATGTGAAAAACCCACACGTCACCACTTATTTTTTTGATTTAGAACGATTTCAAATGATGGTGGTGACTGTACACCACTGAGACGGAAGCAATAACATCAATAAGATCGTTACGTTACGGAATTCCATTTTTATATAGTAGACGTTATAGAGTTGAACGTTCCCGGCGATGCTCGTAATCAAAGGCACCAAAATTAGGGATCATTTTTTATAATTCATTGCAATATTAGCACAACTCACTTCAAAAATATTTCACATCTTATACGTCCATCATCACTTTAAATACTTTAATATTCTGAGAACGCACAGAACGGAAATACTCAAATTGGATTGCATTTTGTGATTTTGGGCTGTTTTAAAGAAGCTGGAAGTCGCCATTTCGGATATCAAAATGTCGTACGGAGTTCCACTTTCGGAAGTATTAAAATGGTTGGCCAAATGCCACTTCAGGTTATTTGCCTGAAACCAGAAGTCGCCATTTTGGAAAATGTTGTGTGGGGTCATCCCAGTTCCGAATATATCAAATTCGGGTGATTTCCAGATATTCGATAATCGTTTACAGTAAAACCTCTTTTTATGTAACTTTTGGAAGAAAGATATCGATGACATGTTTATAACAAAAATGTTAGTTGGTGTCCAAAAAAACACGTCTGAAAAGAAATCAATGTTTTAGTCCACAAAACTACGTAGAAATTAAATAAAAATTAATACATAAGTCGCCCTCTAATCGATGTGTAAACCAATGAAATGCGGTTTCTCCTCCAGCCAAATGTCCCAAGATCTAGTTTAGGTAAAATAAAAAAAGTAAATCGTATCCCGTAATGTGTTTACCATTCACAAAACTACGAAAACATCGAAAATGTTTTTTTTTTCTGCTCAACTCGCACATAATCATAACATGGATTTTGCTGCAAGAAAATATTCGCAGATGTTGAAGGAACAACGAACTTTTTATTGAAAAAAAAATCACATGCCATCGCTTAGAATTTTTATTTAGAGGCGAATTGAGCTTATGCTCAAAAAGTCAAAAATTTGCATGCATTATATGCATTCAAATATTCAAAAAGAGTATTTTAATGTGTTTTTTTGTATGCACAAAATTATCTTCAAACATACGTAGTTTTTAAAGTAACATCTCAACTTTTAGCAATAAGATACCTATTACTATTTCCCAAATATTGTTCCTGAACATTAACAAACATTTAAATGAAAAACAATTACATATCATAGGTTTGTATTTTAATTTAGGGGCAAATTGAGCCCAAATATTCATGATTTTGCATGTTTTACATAGTGTTATTTTTACTCAAAAGTCATTCCTGAACATACACAAACATTTTAATGAAAAAATCATATATCATAGCTGTGAGACAAATTGAGCCTAAAATATCATGGTTTTGCATTTTTTCATGAGGTTTTGTGAAAAATATTCAAATTTTAAATAATCAGATACCTATTAATTTTCCCTAAAATATCTTTCTTCAACATCAACGAATGATTTATTATAGAAAAAATCACAGATCACAGCTGCAGGTTTTGATTTAGAGGCAAATTCAGCTTAAAAAGTCATAATTTTGCATGTTTCACGTAGTTTTGTGAATAATATTATTCGAGTTTTAGTGATCAGATACCTGTTATTTTTTCTCAAATGTCTTTCTCATACGTCAACGAACATTTTAGTGAAAAAAGAATCACATGTCATCGCTTTGAATTTTGATTTGGAGACGAATTAAGTATAAAAAGTCACAATTTTGCATGTATCACGCAGTTTTGTGAATAATATCTCAAGGGTAAGTGATCGGATACTAAATATATTTCTTTACATGTCTTTCCTGAACATTAACAAACATTTTAATGTAAAAAGAATCATATGTCATCGCTTTGAATTTTGATTTAGAGGCAAATTTAGCACAAAAAGTCATAGTTTAGCATGTTTTACGTAGTTTCGTGAAAGAATATCTCAAGTTTAAGTAAACAGATACTAATAGTCTTTAATGAACATGACAAACATTTTAATTAAAAAAGAATCATATGTCATCGCTTTAAATTTGGATTTAGAGGCAAATTCAGCACAAAAAGTTATAAATTTGCGTGTTTTAAGTAGTTTTGTGAATAATATCTCAAATTTTAGTTATCAGACACCTATTATTTTTTCTCTAATGTCTTTTCTGAACATTAGCAAACATTTTCATGTAAAAAACCTACATGTCACCGCTTATATTTTTGATTTAGAACGATTCAAAATGATAATAATTACTGTACACCTCAGAGACGGAGGGAATAATATCAATAAGATCAAGCGTTACGGAATTTTATTTTTATATAGCAGATTGATCTCAGCAGCAGTTTCGCTGTATCTCGGGCCGAAAAAGCTGTATCGAGCAAAGTAAGAATGTTGGATGGAAAAATTCTTACTTACAGGATATATGTTAACATATTAGTGTTTTTTGCCATTGCTTTATCTTTTTTTTTTTGGTTTGAAACTTTCAATAAGTAAGGCGATAATTCAATGTACTAACTGATGATTATTCATTTTTCTCTACGTGATGTTTATACATGTTTTGCTTAATTTATCTGCATTGGTAGGGATACCATCCGCCCAGACATGTCCTGATTTTGAAGTCCTATTTGAGCGTCCTGATTTATTTTTTGTGTTTGGGCATTTGTCCTGATTTTCTTGAGACATTTAACTTTGTTGTGTGGCAATAAGCAGTTTTTTTCAGAATTGCTCAATACGTGTTTTCGATTCCAGGTCGCAACGCTCACTGCGATCGAAATTTTTCATTGGTTGAATCTCACTAGAGTGATAAGACGAATCTCTCAAGCGTTGACCGTTACCATTAAGCATCTGGCATTTTTTTTTTCTTCACAAATCATTTATTTGACACGGCACAAATACAATTCAATGTTTAACGGCGCCAATTATATCGGATGTCTTAAAATCTATAAGCAAATTTTTTATCCTCGCTGCCGACTACGAGCTGAAATTAAGTCTATCTTAAAACTAGCATGTATTATTCAATCAGTGTTTTGTAGTTGAATGGTCGTCTGATGATCATCGAATAAATATGCAGCATGTATGGATTTGTTCTGCTAAGCCACGATGTCATGAGCTGGGACAGGGGCTTGTAATCCTCGGGTTCTGAGGGTATTGTGCGGGGTCTAGTTGCTGGTTTTGGTTCGTTGTTGTTGTTCGCTGGTGTTCAAGTTGCCATATGGTGTGTGCCGCTGAGCCAAGATATAAAGTAAGGCCTCGAGTTTTCCTGGCGAGTTCGTGTGGGGTTCAATTGCTGGTTCCAAAATCGAGGTCTACGACGTGTTCTTGCCGTTTTGTTGAATGTGGGTGGAAAGGAATGGGACTAGACTTGGGCATGGATGGATTTCAGGAAAATGTATATAAGGGACATGTAGGGTAGGTCGCGACTCGCCAAGACATCACGAACAGGGACAGCTGGTTCTCTACCCTCGGCCCGGAGGGAAGTTATTAATTTAGACCTGGCGTCGCGGTGTACAGGGCATGACCAAACAACGTGCTCTATGTCGTGATAACCTTCACCACAGGCACAGATACCACTTTCCCCGAGTCCAATACGACGGAGATGCGCATCAAATCTATAGTGATTGGACATAAGCCGAGACATCACGCAAATGAAATCTCGACCTACATCCAACCCCTTGAACCACGGATTCGTCGATACCTTGGGTATAATGGAATGTAACCACCTTCCCAGTTTCCCTCTGGTCCAAGAATTTTGCCAACTGATGATCGTATTCTGACGTACAAATGCGAAAAATTCATTAAAAGCAATTGGTCTTTCATAAATTTCACCGTTTGATGCGCCCACCTTAGCCAAAGAGTCCGCTTTCTCATTGCCCGGTATCGAGCAGTGAGAAGGGACCCACGCTAAGGTAATCTGAAACGATTTTTCGGATAAAGCACTCAGATGTTCCCGTATTTTCCCCAGGAAATACGGAGAGTGCTTAACATCTTTCTAATCGAAGAGCCTCAATAGAACTGAGACTGTCCGTAAAGATGAAATAATGGTCCGTGGGCATTTTTTCGATAATCCCTAGGGTGTACTGAATTGCAGCTGATTCTGCGACGTAAACAGAAGCAGGATTATCAAGCTTATGGGAGACGGTTAAATTGTTATTGAAGACACCGAAGCCAGTGGACCCATCGAGAAGTGATCCGTCAGTATAGAACATATTGTCGCAGTTGATGTTTCGATATTTATTGGAAAAAAATTTGGGGATCTGCTGCACGCGTAAATGATCCGGGATTCCACGAGTTTCTTCTATCATGGATGTATCGAAAAACACAGTAGAATCAGAAGTATTTGATAAGTTGACACGATTTGGAATATTCAAAGAAGGGTTAATATTTTGGGACATGTGATTGAAATACAATGTCATAAAACGGGTTTGAGAATTGAATTCGATTAACCTTTCAAAATTTTCAATCACAGGACGGTTCAAGACCTCACATTTGATAAGAATACGAGAAGACAAGCTCCAGAAGCGGTTTTTCAACGGTAGAACTCCGGCTAAGACCTCCAAACTCATCGTATGGGTCGATTGCATGCAACCTAAGGCGATACGCAAACAACGATATTGTATTCGCTCCAGTTTGATCAAATGTGTGTTTGCTGCGGAGCGGAAGCAGAAACACCCGTACTCAATTACAGACAATATCGTTGTTTGGTAAAGCCTTATAAGGTCTCCTGGGTGGGCTCCCCACCATGATGCGGTTATTGTACGAAGAAAATTTACTCTTTGCTGACTTTTCTTCATCAGATACCTAACATGGCAACCCCAGGTGCCCTTAAGTCGAACCAGACACCAAGATACTTATGCACCAAAACCTGAGAGATCGTTTTACCCATTAATTGTGCTTGGAGCTAAGCAGGTTCATGCTTCCTAGAAAAAACTACTATCTCAGTCTTCTCCGGAGAGAATTCGATACCTAGCTGTAGAGCCCAAGCAGACAAATTGTCCAAGGTATCTTGCAATGGTCCTTGCAAATCGGCAGCTTTGGCTCCTGAAACAGAGACCACGCTGTCGTCGGCAAGTTGTCTTATCGTGCATGAATTTGCCAGACATTCGTCGATGTCATTTACATAAAAGTTGTAAAGGAGGGGGCTTAAACATGAGCCCTGGGGAAGACCCATGTAGCTAATTCGAAAAGTTGCCAAATCACCATGCGTAAAATGCATGTGCTTTTCGGACAACAAATTGTGCAAAAAATTGTTTAAAATTGGAGAAAATCCTTATCGGTGAAGTTTACCCGAAAGAATGTCAATAGAAACGGAATCAAAAGCCCCCTTAATGTCCAAGAACGCAGACGCCATTTGTTCTTTGCGAGCATACGCCAGGCGAATATCTGTTGAAAGCAACGCAAGACAATCATTCGTCCCTTTGGCACGGTGGAAGCCAAACTGAGTATCTGATAGCAGACCATTTGATTCGACCCAGTGGTCTAAGCAACGGAGTATCATTTTTTCCATCAATTTCCGGATACAGGATAGCATTGCAATCGGCCTATAAGAGTTGTAATCAGAAGCTGGTTTCCCTGGTTTTTGGATGGCGATCACCTTCACTTGCCTCCAATCCTGCGGTACAATGTTTTGCACCAGGAACTTATTGAACAAGTTCAACAAGCGCCTCTTGGCATTGCCGGGTAGATTCTTCAACAAGTTGAATTTGATTCTATCTAACCCAGGCGCGTTATTGTTACAGGACAGGAGGGCAACTGAAAATTCTGCCATCGTGAAAGGTGATTCTATCGCGTCGTGGCCCGGAGACGTATCGCGAACAAGGTTTTGCGCAGGAACAGAGTCCGGACATACTTTCCTGGCAAAATCAAATATCCACCGACTTGAAGACTCCTCGCTTTCGTTGACCGTTACGCGATTCCGCATTTTTCGGGCTGTGTTCCAAAGTGACGAACCGACGCCAATATCCGCGTTCCTTTGCCTTAGTCAAGATTTTAAACTTGGTATCAAGCTCCGAATAACGTTTAAAGTCGTCGGCATCGTCTGTATCCCGGAAGGTCAGATACGCGTCGGATCTTTGCGTGTAGGCATCGGAGCACTCTTTGTCCCACCACGGAGTGGGAGGCGGTTCTTTGATCGTTACGCCAGGGTATTTCTTCGTTTGGGCTTGCAACGTGGCGTCGAGAATCAAGCCCGCGAGGAGGTTGTATTCTTCAAGCGGTGGATGATGTTGAATCGAATCGACCGTTTTTGAAATCATTTCCTCGTATAACTTCCAATCGACATTCCGTGTGAGGTCATACGGAATATCAATTGGTCGCATGCGAGTTGAACCGTTAGTAATTGAAATAAGAATAGGCAAATGGTCGCTACCGTGAGAATCGAGGATTACCTTCCATGTGCAATCCGACCGTAGCGACGTCGAACATAAGGATAGATCCAAAGCGCTTGGGCGCGCTGGAGGTTTCGGGATACGTGTCATTTCACCGTTGTTCAAAATAGTCATGTCGAAGTCATCGCAAAGGTTATAGATCAAAGAGGAGCGGTTATCATTGTAAGGAGAACCCCAAGCCACACCATGAGAGTTGAAGTCTCCCAAAATCAAACGTGGCGAGGGAAGAAGTTCTATTAAATCAAAGAGCAGCCGTTGCCCAACCTGTGCTCTGGGAGGAATATATATTGAGGCAATACAAAGCTCTTTACCTTGTATTGTCATTTGACATGCGACAACTTCGATGCCTGGAATCGAGGGGAGGTTAATACGATAGAAAGAATAGCACTTTTTAATCCCTAGAAGTACTCCTCCATATGGGGTGTCTCGATCAAGGCGAATAATATTAAAATCATGGAAGTTAAGATCAATATTTGAAGTAAGCCAAGTTTCACAAAGGGAAAATGCATCGCATTTGTTTTTATTTATCAAAACTTTAAGTGAGTCAATTTTTGGTAAAATACTTCTACAATTCCACTGTGAACGCAGCTGAATTAGGCATCGAAGGATACAATCGCTGCAAGGAGGGGCCATTGGGCAGTCAACTGCTTCAAAAATGATCTAACTGTTGGGAGAAGTACTGTGAGGAAATTTTTAATTGGATCAGGTATATTGAAGTTTTCAAAAATCCAGTCCACGATGTTAGAAAAATTCACCAATCCAGAGTTAATTTGATTATCAGGGTGTGCAAAAGGAACAACTGGGGTTTTAGATGTTCCAGGAAGTGCTGGGAACTCCTTCTGGGACTTCAAATTTGCAAGCCCAGGAGGAGTTTGCTTCGGCTTTTCCGCAGCACTTTTAGATTTGTTCGTATTATTCATTCCATCTTGAGAAACCTTAGGTCCTCTCCTGGGAAGCTTAGGAGAGGAAAGATTTTTCCTCTTTCTAGTCTCCCCAAGACAGGCAAAAGAAGTTCCCTCTAGTGGTTCGTCAGAGTCGGTTTCATCTGAAGACAACAGATCAAAGGGGTTCGATGTTATGGTAGAAGTGGTCACGGTCTTCATAAGAATCTCAGCGTAAGAACGCTAAGAGACCGTTTAATTTTATCTCTGCGCTGCATGTACACCGGGCATGCGGAAAGCTCATTCAGATTTTCCCCGCAGTGAATACATTTTTCAGCGTTTACACTGCAAGAATCTTCCGCATGAGTCTCCCCACACTTGCCACACCGTGCCTTATTGCAGCAGTAGGCAGCTGTATGGCCTAACTGCTTGCAATTGGTGCAATTCATAACACGGGGCACATACAAACGCACAGGCAGACGAACCTGGTTGATAGAAACGTGGCTAGGGAGTGCAGATCCGGCAAACGTAACGCGAAACGAGTCTGACGGAGTGTATACTTTTTTACCGGAGACTAGCGACATGGACCGTAATTGCTTAACATCCAATACTTTCACCTCGGTAGTGGATTTTTTGAAGCAGCCGACGCCGCTTCCCAGAATACACTCAACAGTCAGACTCGAATCGGTTATTACACCGTCGATCTCCACGTCTCGTGCAGGTACATAAAGAGCTCAGAGCGAGCTATATCGTTGGCCTGATCCAGATCATTGACCACAACACGGAGCTTGTTTGGTCTGACTTTTGCGATTTCGGTCACGGCCTTGTACCGTGACGTCGATCTTTCGCGATTTGTAACGTGTTCAGTGATTTTCCTCCTGGTTTGGGCCTCATGTAGAGAACCAGTGGACCCGTTGATCCGTCTGGGTAGAGCCTGGGACGAGGATTGACTAAAGCAGGGACAGAGGGGGGGTGAACAGGAGGGACAGGGTCGGGTGGGTTTGGAGACGGGGGATCGGGGGCTAAGGGATCCACATCCATTGCGCTCAAACTAGCGCAACAGTACAGTGGCAAAGAATCACGTACCTCTTTTTTGTTGTCTTCAATAGCACAATCACCGAGTCTTTCGGTGCTGGAACGGGCAGCTTCGCAGCGACACAGCTATAGCACAATAGCAGGATGACCTTCGGATTATCAGTTTGTCTTTACACCGCACTTCGCACTCTTTGAAACACGACCGAGTAAGCAATGCTTCTTTTTTTCTTCACACAGTAGCGACTTTATAACGAGGCAATCACTTAATGCGTCCGTTTTCGTCGAGCGCTCGGGACGGAATGGTCTGGCATTTGTTAAGTTTGATTTGAAGCAGTTTACGTGTGTTGAATTTTTAAAGTATCTACTAATGCGTAATAATTCAAAGTGGTTTGATGAAAGTGGATCGTCAGAGATACACTCAGATCTTTAACTAGGTATTTTTCTACACGGATTTTCGAATTAACGTTTTTTTTCACGCGGATTTTTAAATCGAAGGATTTTCAAACTACGCGTTCTCATACGCGGATTTTTTTATTAACGCGTTTATTTGCGAGGTACGTGTCCCCGCGTAAAAGAAACTGAGCAAATCAAATATTACGTGTTATATTTGCTCATACTTCGAAGAATAGAATAAATTAGTCAAATTTGTGCCCAGAAAAGGTGTCCTGATTCCTAACTTCGAGCAGATGGTATCCCTATGCATTGGTACCAACATAAACAGTAAATCGATAAAACTACAGAATTAATCGCTACAGTCGTCAAACAATAAACAGTAACATCATAGTTAAATGCAAAATTTTATGAACATATCCAATGTCTTCTCTTATTATTATTGATTCAATGTTGTTTTTGGATGATCTGGTTCTTGAAAATGAATCGATCAGTTGATATTTCAATAAACCTTAAAGCACCTCAATTATCAGCAACCAATGCTGGTCACACTGCATCAACGATTGCAATCGCCTGAAAAACGTTACCAATACCACTACAAATCATCATGACGATACCAACACCGATGAAATCGTTATAAGCCAAGTGGTTCGGAGCTGTCAAATACATTCACATGCGTTGTACTGGCTCCAAACTAGATCATTAAATGCTCTAAAAAAACTACAAAGGGGCCATCCACATACCACGTGGACAGATTTTTAACGATTTTGACCCCCCCTCTCCCTCCGTGGACAACTGACCATATAAATTCTAAAAAAATTTCATGGGCCTTGGACATTGCCCAAATTATGAAATCTCCCTTTGACTCATGGAACCATGATTGTGATTTATGAAATCATGAAATGCGAGTCATAAAATATAGCATTTGGCTCCGGGAATCGAGTGTTTTATTTTGGAATTTTTGCTTTGGCTTATTTTAACCCATGAAATTATGAGCTGAGCTCGTGAAATCATGAGCCACGAGTCATGCAATTTAACATTTGACTCCAGGAATCGGGTGTTCGATTTATGAATTCTTGCTTTGGCTACTGGAACCATGATTTTGATTTCTGAAATCATGAGTTGCGAGTCAGGACATATAGCATATGATTCATGAAATCGGGTGTTCGATTTATAAAACCTTGCTTTGATTTGGGAAACCATGAATTGAACACATGATTGATTGGGCTAGTTTCATGAAATCATGATTTGTGCGATCCGATTCACGAAATTGCCCAATCCGCACGAGAGTCACAAATAAAATAAGACTTTTTTTTTACAATTGTCCCCCGAATGTTTTAAAAATAATATGGAAATAGTTTTTGTACGCGAGTAACCATCAATTTTTATAGAAAAATCACAAGAAGGTTGTATGCAAAGCCACGACCGCAAGGTTGAAGTAGAATACTTTTACAAGAAAGATAACCCGGCTGCTTGCGTGTCAGTAATTTTTTCTAGTAAATAAACGTTGACCGTTCATTGGCAGTATTGTAATTTCTTTTTGTCTGATATTTTGAATGAAGTTCATTGAATATTTTTAAATTTTGTGCAAATGAGAAGTTGAAGTGCTGCTGAATTGTAATATGCACATTTAATACGACATCATTAAACGGGAACGGAACAAAGGCTACGGTTATGCAGAACGCGAATGCCGGCGCGATGCAATTCGCCTTACCGTGGTGAAATGTACAGCTCTTTTTAAGGCGAAGTAGAGCTATACATTCCAACAGATTTCGTCTTGCCGAATCGCATCGCGCCGTTATTTGCGTTCTGCATGACCGTAGCCAAACACTAAGCGACGCGAACACGTAATAATAGTCAGAGTATGCATGTAGATGAAGATAATTAACTTTGGATTATAGCGCAAAACGAATAAAATATTAACTCTTTAAATAATCATTTGTGTTCTTCAAATTTCAGTTGTTCAATTTAATATCCGATGAAATGTTTGTTTACTATCTGATGAAGCTCTTATATAGGCCAAATGATGCATTCCCAATTTACTAGGTCCATAATTCTGCCGACCGTGCTTGGGAAAGCGCGGTATAACGACCAATCAGAGGTCGAATTTTGTGTTTTGACAAGGCTTAAGAGTTTTCAATAGTACAATAGTTCGAATGAAAAAATTGCAATTTCATGCATTTGGTAGGAATCTTAGAAGATTTTCTAATCGATTGCTGCAAAAACGAAGGAAATCCATCGAAAAACTAACCGATTTATTAGCATTTGAAAATTTTCTCATTTTTTCAGTTTTAGATTTTCATTTCACATCCCTATGTAGTCGAACTTCCTGAGAAAAGTATTCTAATTCAAAATTGAATCTTCATTAATTCATTTGTTGTCCTTATAAGGACAATTGTTCAATTTATCATAGGATGTAGTGTATATCTTACATCTCTGTGTTACCTTGATAGTGAGGACTAAGGCGCACGGTCAACACAATGAGAAAGGTGTTTTCACATTGAAAACTAGACACGGCTTTACTGGAGGAAGTGTTGGCAAATGCATCTACCGCTAATACCACCGCTATCATACGAAAGCGCGTCGTTTCATGTGGGGAATATCAACAACGAAAAATGACGCGCGTCTAAGCATAACCCGAACTGTTTCGCCGTGCTGCTCCCATTTACCTTTACATCGGCCTCAGCGATGTACCGGCTACATCTGCATCTACCGCTGTGGCTGTCACTATACTGCTATTGGTACCAAAAGCTATTAACTCTTCAAATAAGTGTTTTATTTGTTCTCAAAAGAACAATTGTTCAATTCAAAATCGGATTTACGCAATCGCATCTCTGTAATATTACCGACATTAATATTCTTCTGAACAAAATGATGCAACTTTCCCATTAGGCCTCTGCCATAATAGACGCGAAAAGCGACGCGAACCGATTCGCTCGGCTATAGGTTAATGTACAGCCATCAGTAGAGCTGTACATTAACCTGCGGCCGAGCGAATCGGTTCGCGCCGCTTTTCGCGTCTACTATGGCAGAGGCCTTAGAGAAAGTTGCTGGCTGATGTATTCACTTCATGCAAGCCTGCTGCTAATGCTTCCCGCTACCACACTGAAACAGCATTTTAGTGAAGGGAGTGTCGTTGCTTCAGCTGACCCTGCTACTATCGATGCTGATATACCCCCTGCAACAGCTACGCTATGCATAGCCATGCCACAGTTGTGGCCGCTATACGCTGGCCCAACTGCTGAGCAACTGCAACGCTATCCGTAGCCATGCCACAGTTGTGGCCGCCATTGGTATCCGCTGTACCTGCATCTGCTGGCCCTGCTGCTATCGATGGTGAGATCCGCTGAAACTGCTACGCTTATCCACAGCCATGCCACAGTTGTGGCCGCTATCCGCTATCGATGGTACCCACTGCTCGCTCCCGCTGCTGCTAAGGGAGGACTGCTGTCGTCGCTGTTCAGAACTATCATGAGCGGCTTCGACTAAAACAGGCTCTTATATAGGGATGAAAATAGGAATGAATTATTTTTCGTACATGGTAGAATAATTTAACTTGAAAAATATGTGTGACTTCATTCTGGCTCAGAGCGATCATTTGATAAGCTTCACCTCTTTTTTCAGTTTCTAAAGTTTTTCCTCAGTTTCGTAGCATGGATGCACAAAAATGATTTCTTGTGAACATTTTGTCGAGCCGGACCGATAGCACTTTCATTGAAGCAACAAAATAACATGTTTTGTGTCGTATTGTGCAGCTTGGTTGAAGAAAATGTTCCCGTCCCCGTGTCGCATGTAAGCAGATTATCTCAGTAGACAGTAGATAGTGTATCCAGCGAATAAACACCGATGGTGCTCTCACACACGCAACGGTTTTAACCCGTATCTTATTGCGGTTTGTAACATCAAGCGATTTCGTTTGCTCGCTGTTGCGTGTTGCATCATGTTGCAACTTGGCAGCTGGGAGACGACGAAATTCTGTTTAAGCTGATTGATTGAATCGACTATATTAGCTCTGCATAGTCGAACTAACTGCTTTTGTGAATGCGTACTAACAGGGCAGTTAATTATTCAATGTCGGTTATGCTGATCGCAGCCTTTGCGCTGCCCCTACAATGGGGGGTTTACTAAATAAAGTGAAAATTACACAACTACAGCAGAATTTGATTGCATCCCGCACAGAGTGGCTGCTTGTGTTGATGCCAAAAAATTATTAACCTTCAATGATTTTTTTATTTGCCTTGAAAAAAGCATGTTGCTGTTCAAAATCGGTAGCTAATTACAACCTTTGAGCTGCCCTAACATTGGGGGAATTAAGATACACGGACAACATGCACTGTGGAAGCTATTTCACATTCAGTAAATTAGACGGGTGCGACAAATTTAAATTGCTAGGATGCAACACAAAATGCTTGCTTGCGTTGACAAAAATTATTAACTTTCAATGACTTGTTTATTTGCCTTGAAAAAGGCATTTTGATTTCCGAAATTGGATTTCCTGATGGCAATCTTCATGCTGCTCCAACACGGGGGGAATAATGGCTGTCTGGCGACACACGCTGAGAAAAACCGCGCTGCTCCTGAGACGTGGTGACCAACTACAGGGCTAGTGCTGCTGCTAAGGAAGGACGACTGCTGTTGTCGCTGTCTAGAACTATTATGAGCGGTTCCGGCTGAAACAGGCTCTTATATAGGCCAAATAGCATGTTTTCAATGGCAAGGTATATGATCCTGTCGACCGTGCTTGGGAAGCAAGCATATAACGACCAATCAGAGGTCGAATTTTTCATTTTGACAAAGCTTGACTATTTTCAATAGTACAATAGTGTGAATAAAAAAATTACAATTATCTTATTTTGGGAAGAATCTTAGAAGATTTTTCAATCTATTGCTGCAAGAACGAAGGAAATCCATCGAATACTAACCGATTTATTAGCATTTGAAATTGGACATATTTTTCACTTTTTTCGGTTTTAGATTTTCATTTCACATCCCTATGTAGCCGAACTTCCTGAGAGAAGTATTCTACTTCAAAACTTGTGTTAGTTTTCTTACAAAAGACACTAGCGCTATGATTATAAAACAATTTTTTCTTTTATTTTGTCTCTGTGATAATTGAACTAAAATTTATTTATTCTTCTCTGAAGGGTCACAGGCGAAATTATTCCACTTGTGAAACGAAATTATTTTTTTAATTAAGTAGTCACGGTGATAATTTGAAGTACAAATGGTATGTTGTCTTAGAATAGTCACTAAGTCATTAAAAGGTACATTTAATTATTCCTGATAACTTCATGGTGACCTTCATAGGAATAGTTTCCCCTGTTAGTCACTGTGACTTTTGTGAGAGAATATTTGTCAAAAGTTTTGTTCAATAGAATTTGTGACCTTTTTAAAAAAACTTATATGATATTATCATCTCTTCTAGTTTAAATAAATATCAGAAAAAGTGAACATCGGGCTTCAATCAACAGATGTTACTTTTTAGTCACCGTGACTTTTGTTAAGAATATGTCAAATGTAGTTATGAATATGTGATCTTTTCAAAAATTTCGCGGAATTTTAGTAACTATCCTTTTTAATCAAGTAGCTTCGACAAGATTAGTTGAAATTAATAAGGGCACATATTTCTTGAAACTAACGTTCGATTAGTCTCAAAAGAGTCCCCGTATTAATTGATGTTTATTGAAGAATAAAGAAATGATCCATAACCGTTATTAAGAGGAATGCATCTTTTTCACGAAAGTCACCAAGAATTGGTGACGAGCACCTAAAGTTTGTTGGCTCACTAAAATGGAGGCAGTGCTTGACGAAAGTAGGGTAACTGACGGCTTCGTCAGGTGATATGCATTGTGGGCAGGATTCAGTTTGCCAAGCTCTACTGCTTTTATTCCACTTAGAAACTCAATGTATGTTAACTTACCTTGAACGTTGAAGTTTTTCTGTTCGCATGAATGAATCACTCCATTGAAAACTCAAACATATTGATTGTTTTTTGACAAAAATTAAACTGCCACTTTCACACATCTAGATATTTCACCCGGCCGAAGAAAACTGTCACGAAACACATCTTCGCCGCTAGCGATATTTGGTTACGATTTCCTCGAGAAATATACATTTGTTCACTCTCAAATAACCTTAGTTCCGTCGTACTAGCGAAAGCAAATAACTCATGCACTTTGAACACTCACAATTAATGGAGGATACGGGATGAATTAAATTTAAACTTATCTAACACATTCTACAGGTTGGTTTACTTCGTCAGTAGACAGCACGGTATGTTGCTGATGTTTTTGTTGCCAGAACCAAAGGGAACTGTTTTTGTTGCAAAACGTGCCGTATCCTTTTTTGAATAGAGTTTCTGACATGTGAAACCATGTTTTGATGTTTGTTGAATTGCAAAAACTCTCATTGCTATTTGCATATTCCTACACAATGTACTTACTTTACAAATCAAATAGATATAGTAATCAGATTCAGAGTACAAACATATTTTGCGGTAAATTTGGAGCCACTGCACACGCTGCGCACTGCGCAAATATCTCGATCCCTTTTGTTCTCAAACAGTAAACGACAACATGTATCAATCCCTCGACAATCGTGTGTACAGAAGCGCAGCAAACACATATACAAAAATACAAACATGACATCACTACACTGGGGTCGCTTTTTACGCGGGTTGTTTTTATGCGTTTTTTTGAACGTGATATTTTTACAATAACGCGGATTATTTCTACTCGATTCGGAAGATTGTTTGTACGCGGTATTAAATAAGTTTAGTATGAATATATCTAATCTAATCTTTCAAATGCGGTACAACCAACCGCGTAAAAAGCGACCCCAGTGTAGTATTAATTTGCTCGTACAACTTATGGCGTCAGAATTCTACTTATACTTTGAATAGCGGAGTAACGAAGAACGTTTATTTGCAATTCACAGCAATGAAACTGAATGAAACGAGTGTAGTTTTACAAGCTTTCTTTCTCTCTCTGCTACTGACGAACTAAACCAAATTCTGACCACAATGGAAATAGCTTGACCATAAAGGAACTGTAAGAGTGGCTTTTTTACAAATAAATTTAGAAGCTCCGTTGAACTTTTTGTGTCTTTTCTTTATTTTTCCAATAAGATAAAAAGTAGGAAAGTATGCTAGAAAAATAATAGATGAAATTAGGCAGCTTACTAAAGAAGGATGACACTTTAAAACATGACAAACGACATAGACTGACGAGAATTGGTAATTTACTCTAGTACATATATTATAAAATTAAACCATAATATGATTTAGAAGTTTTCCTTGATAATTTTGATTTTGAGGGGATACATTTTTTGGCATTACGATTCGTTATATAGGAGAGGAGGAGGTAAAATCGGCGTTACGTAACAAAAAATCCATGGGGAGACTTTCCAAATATGAGCATTTTTTGGCATATTCTTCTACAGCGTTACGTAATTTTTATGGGGGGTAGGTTTTGGCGTTACTTTTCGTTACATATGGGAGGGTGGGGGTCCAAAAATTGGGTTTTTAGCGTTACGTAATTTATGGATGTTGCTAAGGCAATCGACGAGACAGGTGCGGTCAGCTGATCTCAGTTAGTTTTCAACTTTTGACAGCCGTAGGTATGTTCGAACGGTCGAAAGTTGGATGCAAGCCGGATCGAGAAACACGCAAAACAAACGATCGGTTGCTCCAGTATGGTTAGTGACAATCCTTTACCCAATAATAAAATACCACTTTAGATTTTTTTTCCGACATTAAAAGATTTTGTGTTTGGTTGTGTTTTGGTTTTGCAACTTGAAAAAAACAATTACAAACGTACAAGCAGTGAAACGTGGATTGCCTTATGGATGGTTGAAAAATATTTTTAGAAACAGAACGGTTTGTTTAATCGGTGTGACTTCTTCAGAAAAGTTGCAGATAACAGTTTTATCTTACCGATAAAAGTATACACAAAAAAATAATTTTGCAACACAAAACAAGGAAAACAACGTGTTTTAACTACAAATGGTTTATGGTTGTATGCTCCAGGAAGGAGATCTGGCAGCACAGTACCGGACGGCTGCAACGTGCTTTTTACTCGTTTTATTGTTAAGCGATTTTCAAATGATTTTTGTGTTAATTTTTTGTGAAATTTGTGTAGGCTTTTCCAGTTCAGGGCGTCGCGTGTGAATTGTATGAAATTCATTCAAAACAAGCTGGCCTACAAGTGAAAATTTGATTTAAAGATGTGTATTTTTTTCGGCTTCGGTTCTTTTTGCTCGCTGCTTAGTGACCCCATCCCTGTCACGAACGTCATCCCCATACATTTCGCTTGAAGCCGTTTTACTCTGGCTCTCTGGCTCGATTATACGTCAAAAGGCTGTCAGTGCTTGCGAAACAGCCGATTAAGCACCGTCCATGCGAGATCAACTGTGGCTGCAAGTGGTGTGAAGAAATACAGAAAGCGAAAAACAATTGTTTTGTTTTGAACGTTTTATGGATTTTGTGCAGAACATAAATGGTCACGTTCAAACATGTTTCAACACATTCCGGATAGCCCTACATTCAATATAGTCAAAAATATCCGTACTGTAACACATGTGGCACAATGAACGGTGCTTATGACCATATTTCCAACAGTAGCGCCATCATCATCGGCGGCGGCTTCAGGAAGCTGTTGTCATGACATCGGTTTGTTAGTGACGGCTCGTGCGAGAACGAGAGTGAGCATGTGGTAGTGAGGTGCTCTGGTAGAGCAGAAATCGTTTTATACCAGAGAAAAGGCGTTCAAATCAACATCCGAAGACCAGAAGCTAAGTGTTACTTATTCCATTAAAATTTTTGTCCGTCTCACTTGTTTATCTCAGGTCCATCGATCAATGGAGTTTTGAGTGATTGTGTTCTAATCGCTCACTCAGGCTGACAGTTGTTATATAGTTCCACTATGAAAATGTTCCAATTGGACAAAATCTTGTTTGAAAACGTTTCGCTATAAACTGTGATGCCGACTTTTGAATTTTTTTTCATTTTGCATTAGAAGTTTCTCTTTATTTTTGTATTTTCTTCATAAGGAACTCAAAACGGCCAGATGCCGCATAGTTACCAGTTTAGTAAGCGATATCGCGCACTGTTATTCTGACTCCCAATATAATTGATAGTTATAATTATTCTTCAGGATAAGACAAGGAGAGAAAGTTTTGTTTTTTGGTATAATGACCAATGTTTCGAGTTAGAGAACTGGCAGCAGGGCCCCTTAGAATTCGTACGCGTTTCGGCTCTACGTAAAGTTCGGGTAAAAAAAACTGTTTTTCAGCGTAGAATATTAGTCTAACTAGTGAGAAAGGTTCTGACTGAGATAGGTATCATTAAATTTTCAGTATTTGGTTTGTTGTGTTGTCGCACTTGATGTTCAGATTGGGCGCTAAAAGTGCTGGAAGCACCAAATAGCGCTTGAAGAGCCATCTGTTTACGAATAGGAAAGCAAACCAGTAGAGCTGCTCGTTAAAAAATAACGACCTGTATATTTTCCAAATTCAATATAAAACAGATATAAATTTACGGATAATGGAAATTGTCTGCATGTTTGACTATTGATTGTACGCGTTAAAAATTGAACGAATGAATGTTTCATAACTGTGTGTTGATCAGTGACGCTTAAGAAAATGAAATATAATTTTTTAACCTAGTAATTTCACGATATTTCTTCGATGGACGTTTGCTTGTGTGTGCAAATCTGATGTTATCGATGCCGTTTTTTTTTCTTCGTTCGATTGCTTGGTTCAATTGTTCGATAGTATGTGTGTAGGCGTTGTTCGAGTGGTTTTCGGTGAATAAGATATATCATATATAATACGTTGGCTGCTTGTAACCATGTCTCTGGTACGTGGTTTATTCGTGTCGGTAGAGAACCTAGTATATGAATTATTTTTTTTGTTTTTATTTGGTGTAGAACAGTGTCCTGGGGTTACCAGCTATGCAGATTGATTAATAAAAACACTACGATCTTAAATTCAATCTGATGACTTTTGTTGGGCTCGTTTTATGATTAGTTTGGCTTTTGAAAAATGAGATATAAATGCATGACACTCTTACAAGACAGAATAGGCAGTTTTACAATAAAGTTTAAAAATAGTTTGAAAATTTAATATCGCGCTCAACAAGTATTTGATCCTATCGCCTACCATGCCCTAACTGGTCGGTTACAGACATTTCACTTAGTTCTATACTTTTATTTTATGACTTTCCTAGCTTTTGGACAATTGTAATACACATAAACAATTTTTATTTAATTATACTGTAACCGTTTTGGTCGGGCTGACGATAGTCCACGACAGCTAAATTTTGATTGCGATTGTTTTGGCATTTTGTTAATAAACTTAGCACTTTGTTTTGTTTGATATGCATATTTGCATTTTTCCTAGTTTTTGGGCTTTAGAGGCATGAAACTTTGCCAGCTTTTATATTCAGTAGGTATCTTAGTTTATTTATTATAAGAGAGAACCGGTGCAAAACACCGTTTCCCTGCGCGTCTGAGTCGGTAGAAGGGAATAGTGCTGCCGTGCATAACGCTCCGGTGTAAACGCGTCTTCGGCTCAGGTTAGTTAAGCACATCTAAGGGTTTTCAAAGTGTAGTGACTTCCTGATGTGTCTTAAGATATTTATTCATGTCTCATGTTGCCCGTTTAGTCGGAGACTGCCCGTTCGTCGGTTTTATTTAATCATGTTGCAAACCGGAATAGGTTTCGTCTGGTCGATAAAGATCGAGATTAATTTAATAACTACGCGATGTAAACCTTTTAAAGGACCGCCTCTGCCGAAGTGCGCTTTTGTTCTTGAAGCTATTCAGGATTATTTGTCACTTATGTAAATACTTAGATGGTTCGGGTTGTATGTGATTTTCGCGCGAGTCATTCACAAAGGATCGCGGTGTTTGACAAGAAAAATATTCTCGTAATGTGCGAGCACCGCGCGCAGCGGTGTTCGATTCCGTCAAATATCGTGAGTAAGTTTCGTTCGGTTTATGAATATCTTGAATAATCTAATAGCCACGCAAACATTATATTGTAAAAATCGGTCAATTTTGTGGTCCATTGCGGCCCCAAAGGCATTGGTAATGTCTCTTGGTCTAAACCGGTACCAGATATAAATAAGCTAGTTGTGTTTCTCTAGTCAGCCGGCTGACTATAGAATAAACCAAAAATAGCTAAATAGACATGGAGAGGAGTTATACGGATAGGGGTTATACGTATGATCGCATCACTTATCAAAGTGAATCCTGATCTAACGAGCCCTCCCCTACTAACAAAAACCTCCTTCCTGTGACCTTTGTAGAGATGCAGAGGTAAACACGGTCTCCAAATAGCAAGGGTCACACTAACATCCCTTACCTCTTCCCACCTGATTGCAAGGACGTGGCCGGCGTCGTTATTGGTCCTTTAAAGTATTGAGTCACTAAAACTTGTACAATGAGAAGGGTCGGTCACTCCCAACCCCATTCAATTGATTCACTGTACAATTTTACTGATTCGGATCAATCACGGAGTGCAACCATTGATATGTGCAGTCAGTCAAGCTAAGCTAAGCTAAGCTAAATGGTTTATGGTTGTATGCTCCAGTGTTGCTAAACTCGCTCTAAACAAGCATGCGATACTCCAAGTAGTGTTCTCACCGCTACCGAAATCACACACACAATGGAGTACCTCCACCATTCGAACTGTCTCTTGTTCTTTCACACTTCCTTCATTTCACACCACCGAGTGTTGACGCTTGCGAGTTTTCTTCGCTCCCGAAACCATGGACACACACTCCTATTTACGGTCTTATTCGCGTGCACTCCCCTACTCGCGAGCACGATCAGCCAAAAATAATTGTTTCAAGACGCATCGAAATGGCGTGGCGTATGGCAGCGGATCAATTATAGTTAGGTAAACTGTGTAAATGTAGTAAAAGCTGTTCCTATCAGATGCCTAACTGTTTATAAGTTGTCGTCAAAATGTCGCCTCAAATTCTCTCAGAAAGCAATATGTTGAACATCATGGACATCCTGAATAGTAGAACTAATGTTTGACGTTGATGGTTGCTCTAAACTGGGCTCTTACGCATTATTGTGGAAAACATCAACAGGGTCTACTTATTAAAAAGTTGGTCACTCAGTTATTTGTTCCTTGGTGCACATTTAAATTTCGAACTCGTACTGAGACATGAAGATCATATCGAATTTACAACCGTCTATATCAAGGCACACCAACATTTTGATTGAGGTGTAACGTATGAACGACAAAATTTTAACTCTTCAATTGACTATTTAGTTCATCCTCAAAAGGACAATTAGTTTTTTAATTCAATTTAGGATATGATGCTGATCCCATCCTGTGCTATTCCTGACATTAAAAGCTGTTTTCGGACTAAAAATTTGACGACAGACAGATTTTGATTGCCAACACCCCCGTTTGTGTGTTGCCAAAATACGGCAGTTTTTCACTGGAGGAATTGTCGCTACCGTACATAAGCAGCTTTTTACTAGAAAAGGTAATACCGTTACACTTACTGCTACTACTACCGCTACTGGTACTCGCTGTCGCTGCTGCCCGCTGCTACATAGTTAGCACCCATCCTTCACTAGTGAACTGATTGCTTTTTCAAGACTTTTTAATAAATTTTGTTTTATTTCTTGTTATTTCAACACTTTTCAATAGTAGGGTAGCGAAAGGCTTCGGAAGGTTTTCTGCAGCAATCTTAACCACTGCCGAAACCGTTCGCTACCTACAATAGTTCAAATAATCAAATTACAATTGTCTGTATTTGGGGGCTCATGCGTGGATAATTTTCAATTGATTGCTACAAAAACAACAGGAATGCGTTGGAAACTAAGCGTCTTATAAGCATTAAATAACACAAATTTTGTCCCCTTTTCCGTTTTTATATTTTCATTTTCACCCCAATGTAGCCGATCTTCCTGAGAAATGTAGTTCTACGTAAAAAAACAAGTCTTTATTATGCTCAACTTCAGTGATGTGTCAAAATAGTTTACAGTTCCAAATTTTTGCTAGCGAAATTTGTCAGAAAACCTGGTTGGAGAACACACAGGTATTTCACCAATCTGCTGTTTACAGTTCATGCGAAGCGAATACAACCACCACCTAACTGATTGGGGAGCGGGGGTGATAGATGCAACCGAAAGATCATTCAAATCGATCGAGTTACTGCCGCGGCTTGCAGAATTACGTACACACACACAGCTGTTTAAATCGAACAGCATTCGTTGGCACAGCTGGCACATTATTTAGTTTTCCGGCAAAATAGGCACGGATTCTTCTACCGCCTAATTTATCTTTACAGGCGGGACAAATAAGCATTGCCTTCCCTTGTGCGAACGAATCCTTGTGGGAACGCCCGTTAATTTCACAACATTGCTAGCCGATGTGACAAAAGGCATCGCAGAAACCGCGGGGCACTGGTTTGTTTAAATCAGATGACACTCGCCGCACAGCTTCTTATCCATCAATTCTAGCAGCAATCGTATGTTCTCTGCCACAGTTGTTTCAGTTTCAACCGCACTTGATAATACTGTGTTGAGTAAATTTATGCAACCGGACACTCGTCTTATGTTTTATCAACACGTTCACTCGCGAAAACCTTGTTTTGCACATGAAATACGCTAGTCCACCTACGGTATTAATCACGGTTTCTAAACTTGCAATCACTGAATATACCGGCGCACAGTTTGATAGATATGTGTTACGTTTTTAGCAGTCATGAGTCGTATTTATAAAAACGCTCTGAGTAGCTCATGATATTCAGAGTCCAACCCATGGTATCAAGAGTCATAACTCATGATTCTATGAGTCCATGCGACAGCGATGTGTTACGCTTATAATTGCCATGAGTCACATTCTTGAAAACGCTTTTCATAGCTCATGATATTCGGGGTTGACATCATGATATCATGAGTCATAGGTCATAATTCTGTCGGAAAACAACATTCATGGTTTTATGACCTGAAAGGTTATGAAAACGGGAAAATATTTTTACCCGTGCAGTACTACAGTACATGAATCCTATGAAATGTTTTGACATTGTCTTTCGTTTCAGGTTTGGTTCAAAAATCGGCGCGCTAAATGGCGCAAACAGAAGCGCGAAGAACAGGAACAATTCAGCACTTTCGAAATAAACAACAAAATAAGAAAATTTATCAATATACCAGTGAATGCACAGGAAAAATTTCGTCAGATTCAATCTGAAATACTTTCAGGGGAAAATATGTCCGCCAGGTTTGCAGATGTAACCACCAGCGACGATGCTTCTGACGTCGAAGTAGTATGATAATATGACTAGAATAGCTTGAAAATAAAAGTGAAGATTATAATACTTCTTAGCTTCTTGATGTATATTTCCTTTTATTCTATTATTTCTAAATAAAATAGCGATCGTGTTTGACAAATCTTGTAGTTCATAAGGTCCTATCTGGCATCTATCTTGTGATAAAAGAGCAAATAAATATGTGCAACATTGAGCAAAATGTGCGATTTGTAAATTGAACATTTTATTTGTGTCTGGAAAAGTATGTTATTATATGCATTTGTTGTACGATGGAATGTTTGCTTTATTTAGTTATAAAATAAATATTTCATTTATTTCAACAATTCATCTGTCCAAAGTCTTAATAAATATAATTATTTTCGAGTGCCGAGTTCACAAAATGTTTGTTTTTTTTTTAATCTTCTGCACAAATTTATCCAAGAATTCGTTGAAACCAATATATGTGGTTGTCGTCGATTTTTTTGATCGATTTCCTGATTGTCTCCTAATCCCGTCGTTCAGCAACTGCTTGCTAACACCTCCCTCCAAAAACTGAACTCCCTGCATGCTCTCAAGCCCGCTTTTGCGCGCAATACAGCCATAGGAACATAATCCTTACCACACGCATACATATGCATATATACCCAAGTAACAATTCTATTCGGTTTATTCGCGTTGAAAGAGATTTCGAAGGCTGTTCGCACCTACGTGAACTCTCGTATGTAATTGTCAAAATGTGCGTGATGACAAAAGCAAAAATATTTCCTTCTTCCTTTTTCGCACGCAGAAACCAAACAAATATCAGCAACACCGTCAACGCCAATAGCTACTTGGTTTTCTAACGATTTTATCACAGCATTGAATATTACCAACGGTTTTATGGCGGTTGAACCCGTTGCCAAAAATAGCAAGTCGTAATGAACACTGATAGCTGTCAATAAAACTCTAATAAAACTTACACTAAAACCGGTAAGAGTCAATGCGATTTTGCTTTATTATTGGTTTTATTATTACTATCTATTGCCCCATTAAACCACTCCAGCTTGCTGTCATACAACATAGAAACCAGTTTTATTGCGGTCATTCATAATCTAAAAAACTACTAGTTGGCTATGAAAAATATCTCATAAAATTGTGATAAGTGCCCAGTTTTAACCTGTCAAACTTGTAAACAAATATATGCAGGCAATGATATACATACAGGTGAGACAAAAGCGGCTTAGTTGGTTCAGTGTGATGCAGAATTCTGTCGCAGTCTCCGTAAGATGTGTGTAAAATGCTTTAGAGCAGCAAGATGCAGCGCATTTGTGAACATTGACGACGTAGAACGCCAAAAATCTAATAAAGTAACACGGCAAACTTAGTACTGTTCGGTAGTTTTTTTTTTAATTTTATCGTCAGTTTGTCTTGTTTCGGTTGAAAATAATTTCCTATGTCGTTAAATTATGCGTCCTTAAAAATGAGGTAGGGGCAAAACACTATTGATATATTTCGAAATATATTCATTATTCAATTCACCAAAGTATCGTTGCATCTTTCGTGCACCTCTCTATTTATATCAAAGCTCGTTGATTCCTCATTATCGTCGGTGTGATGTCAGATTTTTCATAAAAATAAAGTTGTTTAGGCCCCAGGGATTTACCATATTTTTCTGTAATAATACAGGCATCCAACCATTGCCGCACCTTACAACATATATATCATTGAACTAGGCTTATTGCGGCTACGATTGATACCAACTAATTACCAACCGCGCCATATTGATATTTTTGAACCTTTTTATGATCTTGAAATGAAAATCGACTAACAAATAAATTGAACATCCAAAGTTGATTTTGATCTATCTCTGTATTGAAGAACAGATTTTTTTTGTTCTGAAAAACTGAGCTGAAACAATCCAATTCATTTTTGCTAACAATGAGATCATTTTTGTAAGCCCGTACTATTTTGATGGCGCATAAATTTTTAGCGCCTATGTTCTCAAAATGCACGACAAAATTTCATGCGCATATGCTTGAGAGCTACAAAACCTACCAAAAACCTCTCTTTATTCCTTATCTTTCTACAATATCACCATCAAATAAAATCGATTGCACGATGATAACCAACACAGGTGAAACATTTCTTCCGCGACGAGAGATTATCTAATAAAAAAGTGGCGTGATGTTCTGGAGTGTGTGCAGGAACGGCACAACAAATCAACTTATTACGGTTGCTGTCAAGCAATGAAAAGTTGAATTGGACTTATTGTGGCAAGTAACAGAGCGCAATAATGAAACCAAACTTATTGCGCTCTTAAAGAGGTAATGCCAGCTGCTTATAGTATGCGGTACTCTTTCCATGTGGTTTTAAAGCAGTATTATTGCCATTCTTATGATTGCTTCGATAAGCTTGGCAAGGGTAGGCCACCTGGCTGTAAAGCAAACTTATAGCGGTTATCAGAAGGTTTTGATAGTATTTCTAGTTTTAAAAGCAGTTTTGCGAAATTGGTCATGAAAACCGCTAAAAGAATGCTATACGACTTAAATTGTTACTTGGGATTTCCTGCCCTGGCTCAAGCTCCCATAGCTCGATTCAAGCATTTCTCCCCCTCTCTTTAGATCAAATGCTGGAAAGAACCTCTATCACAAACTCACACTCATTCTCTTGAGTATACGGGCCTACTGTAATGTATTCGCAATGTTGACAAAGCTATACACTGGTGGAAATAATTGTAACACCATCTTCAATATAGTGGTTTTTCATAAAGTTCTTGAACAAGAATATTTTGTTGTTGTCTTTATATAATCTACTAGCTGATACCCGGCCCGCGTTGCTGCGCTTTTTAGCCTATGAGGACAATTATATATCTCTCAAATGTGCCATAATTTCATCGCGGTTAAATGCGCACTGACAAGTCAGTCGAACTTGTATGCAAGTTAAATATTTTCAGCCGAAAAAACGTGTGAAAAATTTGAAAAACCTAATTAAATCATAAAGCATACTAAAAACTTCCATTTTCCGCTAGGCCGGCCGATCTTGGGAAATCCGATTTTTTCAATAATTTGCCTTGTATACATGTGTAGGTTACTTATTCGACTACTACTCCACTAGAAGGAAATTCCCAAAAATGATATTTTCAGGAATGGTGACCCACCAGTAGACCAACATTCGCTCATACTCACAAATTTCCGCTAGGCCGGCCGTTCTTGGGAAATTCGATTTTTTCAATAATTTGCCTTATATACGTGTGACCTAAACACTGAATGTTTGTGGTCGAAACTAGGAATTTCCTAAATAAAAATACCAGATGAAAGTGAAATTGTTTTTTTACAGTTTTCTTACAGTTTTCTGATGTGTTTGAGATCTCTTTTAAATAAAAGAAATTTTTAATTAATTTTTACTACGTAACTTGAAAGCTGACTTGCATGCAAGTCCTTGCGCATTTAACCCGGGTATCGATGGCAGCAATGTAAACAATGTTACGTTGCTGCTTTCTGGGTCGGGTCGTTCACTCGCGCAAGTCGGCGTCGCTTGTGCTCCAGCTGGTCACTCACGGACGACAGACATGCCCAGCTGAGGCGGGAGTTTTGGCACGAACACAAACATTTTTCAAAATATTTGTATTCTGATGATTTTAAAAGATGCAGAGAGTCATTTTGAATCAAAAAGCTCTTAATAGTTAACATTCTAAAGGCATCGGTTTTCGATTTGTTTTGAATTTAAGCTCGAAAAGTTATTAATATTTAGGAAAATACACGTTTTTCTCAATTTGTCCGTGGTTCTCCAGCAAAAAACATACGTTCGTTGGAATGCTTGATCAAAAATATACAATTCATTCTTTGACAACAAGACGATTGGGCGAACAGTTCTCAAGAAAATAGTTGAAATGTTTCAAGTGATATATTTATATAGAAGAATCAAATATTTATTTTCGAGTTTTATTATATTAGGAACATAGTTTTTTATCACATAGATACTTTACAGAACTAGTTTCACATTATATTTTATATACATCATAAGTGAATAATTCGTCATCTTTTGAAAACAGCTTCGTTTGTATCTTATTTTCTAGAATCAGAACAAAAGAGTGATACTTTTGTGTACCAGCTATTATTTTAGATTTTTTGAAAATATTGCTCCATTCTGTTACTCCTTGTTCATATTCTTCATGTGACATAATGACATTTTTGATGAATTTTCATGACTTTTCTGATTAACCCAATCATACAATTCTTTTGCTTTTGCTTGTTTTGTGATGTTCATGTTCTTTAGCTAAAATTGCATTTTTTTTATTCTCGCTTATTCACCGTCGGTCTAGTTCCGCCACTGTTATTGTGCCAATCACCGACGCCCAGGGAGGCGACTCCACCCAGGACCCTAACTCACGACCCGTTGATTAACGAACCGGTGCCAACGGCTTTACTTCCTCATGCGATGTAAGGCGTGATCCCAGAGATTTTTCGCCTCAGAAAAGCTCCCGGTGTCGGCTAGGATTGAATCTAGACCAGTTGGGTTGGTTGTGAGTGGATCTCGCCACCTCACAACCATCGACACCTATGTCGGCGGTGGGATTCGAACCCAGGCGTCAAGCGTGGTTGGCGGAGACGTTACCATCACGCTAGGCCCCCACTGAAAGTGCATTTTTTGCTATTCGTTTTAATGTGCCTCCAATTGCATCGCATGGGCCTTTACCATGAGAAGTCGCAAAAAATGCCACTCTGCATCGACGTTAGATTTTGTTTTGAACTTGCAAAGACTTGCAAAGTTTTTTCTATTTTTATATTGTGAGGCTTTTTTCAATTGTATTTTTGTTTTCAAAAAACTCATTAATTTGGCAATGAACACCTGAACCGCAACAATATCATGATGGAGTACTTCCGATATTATGATTAAGCTGATATTCTTAAGTGTTCCAGATTCTGAATAGTAACTACTATTGACTATTATTCCAATAACTATGTACTTTGAGCGGCATCTTAAAGAAAAAATGATAGTTTTCTGAGAAATCACACACTATAACAACTTCACCATCTTTCAAATTATTTTTTGCTTCTCTCATGTAAGTCGACTGTTGAGTTTTTATGTAATCGTGGGTTATCAACTTTTCCAACTTTTTACAAAAATAAGATACAAATTCACCAATTGGTTTTACAATATATTACATCGATCTGTTGCAATCCACTGTTCGAGAGGTATTTCACTCACAACGTTCCTCAAGTTCCTTGAAAAAACTGTTTTCAAAATCTCAACGGCTTGGGCAATTTGCGGAGATAACAATATTTGGATCGTGTAGTTGAGCTACATAATAGTTGTTCAAAGTAAAATTTAAAATCATTTTGGAATAAATATTTCTTTAGACTATGTATCATCAATTCAGTATTTTCGTGAATAGTACAAACACAAATCTCATGAGATCCTGAGCTTCCAAATAATTTACAATGTTTAGGTTTCGAAGCTCTAAAGGAAATCAACCCAATATCAGTTTTGCTGATATCTCTAAAATAAGCGTAAGCCTCACGAGTTGAATACACTAAGAGTCGCTTTTGCACATGCTGTCGCTTACCATCTTTTCTCACTGAAACGTAATCCCTTTGGCCTGGCATGGCTCTACTGTCCTGGTCACTGTTACAAAACTGCAATACCTCGTTTTTTCCTTCCAGGGGCAATCCATGTCCAGGCCTCACGTCAGGAATAATCAATATTCCACTAACCTCTGATATGCGCCGAGCCTGTTTCACAATTTATTCCGTTGTTTCAAACTGTTGACGTAGAACTACGTCTTACGGCAACACATACAGGGGACCAATTTCATTACAGGGATCCAATTTCAAAAACCAAAAACATCGAGAGCTCAGTCAGTTTCCAACCGATATTCGTCATTTTTGCAGTAATCGATTGGAAAATCAACCAAGCACCCGTCCAAATGCAGAAAATTGTAATCTGATTGTTCGAACGATTGTACTATTGAAAATTGTCAAGCCTTGTCGAAACGCAAATGTCGACCTCTGATTGGTCGCACAATACTTCCCTTCCCCTAACAAGGTCGACAGAATATACCTAATTGACTAAGAATGCGCGCTTTGTGTTTTATGTATAATTCATTCCATGATTGTGCCGATACCACACGAACGTTGGTTGCGACTTTAGTCACACCTATTTTTCCAGTTATCCCATTCCACAACGTGCGAAAAATCTATGTCAGAGCGGATATGGACCATGAAGCATTTATGCGATGATTGGATGAATTTTGCAACTGCAGCAACCAGCCTTTCTCGAGGCTACTGAATATATTTGGAAGAGCATAATGAATGGTTATTACTAAACTGCAACTTTGATTGCAGTTTGATGCTGCTGCAATTGCGCAGCAGTGTGATGTATATTACGATTCATTGATACTGTGCATCACAAGCGGTATATGCGAAACAAATCCGATTCCAAACAGAAAAGTTCAGCAAGTTCTGCTCATGGTGCTGAGTCCGTTTTAGAAAATTCATAACACTTCATTAACAAGATGTAAAACGTCTTGAAGAAGACGGTTATTGCTTGACATCACAGCATAATTGCGACCCTTATATCCGACACGAGAACGGGACATCTTCTTCCTTCAAGCCGTGCAAGCAGGTTTGACCTGTTGTGACAAATTTCCTGGCTCCATTGTCGCTTGTTTCTGGTGCCATCTCAATAATGACACATTTGTTGGCAGGTACACAGTTGACGATAAAATAATGCGCTTTCACGCTCAAATTTCGCTTCTATACCGACAAACTGTGAGCAGCGTAGCCCATCCTCTTTTTTTCGAACGTAGTAGAATGGTATAACTGGAAATAATTTTTCCAGTTATCCCATTCCACAACGTGCGAAAAGTCTTTGTCAGAGCGGATATCGCGCGCTATCAGGACCATGAAGCATTTATGCGATAATTGAATGAAACTTGCAACTGCAGCAACCAGCCTTTTTCAAGGCTACTAAATTAATTTGGAAGAGCATAATGAATGGTTATTACTAAACTGCAACTTTGATTGCAGTTTGATGCTGCTGCAATTGTGCAGCAGTGTGATGTATATTACGATTCATTGATACTGTGCATCACAAGCGGTATATGCGAAACAAATCCGATTCCAAACAGAAAAGTTCAGCATTTTTTGCTCACGGTGCTGAGTCCGTTTTAGAAAATTCATAACACTTCATTAACAAGATGTAAAACGTCTTGAAGAAGACGGTTATTGCTTGACATAACAGCATAATTGCGACCCTTATATCTGACACGAGAACGGGAACATCTTCTTCCTTCAAGCCATGCAAGCAGGTTTGACCTGTTGTGACGAGTTTGGCAACACGGTTGTGATTTATACGTTTGTATACTGTGCCTATACTTTTATCGATTTTTTGTGTTTAGATTAGCCGTTTTCGTTCGAGTTCATGCAAATCGGTTGGTTAACTATTGTACATTCGTCGGTTCATCGAAGTTCGATAAGAATATTCGGTTTAAGTGTGTTTAGAACTGATTTAGTGCTTCGCTATAGTGATTGTTTGTTTTGGTTTCTAACACGTCTATGAAAGCTCTATTACTCTCCCTCAATTTTTTTGTGAAAAGCGACATCTGTCCGTCAAAAATTCAAACACCATTAAAGCTTTTGCTATGAAAAAGCCAATAGTTTGACTGTTGGTCTCATCGGCTGTGAAAAATAAACATCTAGCTTTCACTTGCAAAGACTTCAAACAGCAAGACTGTCAACCTTAGTTGAATCATGTCGTGTAAAAAATGCAACAAGCAAGTTTGTGAATCTTAACGCATAAACTGTCGCGGATATTGTGGCGCAGTTTTTCATTTACTCTGCGTAAACATTGATATGCCAGTACTGGATATGTTAGGAGAGCATGATAGAAATATTTCCTGGATGTGTAATACATGCGCAGACTTGTTCAGCAATGATCAATTCAAAAAAATTTCGCTTTGTAATGATCGTGAACGGGCCGTAGTCCCTGATGTCATTCAGTCTATGAAGGATGACATACAAAAATTAAGCAATGCGATTTCAACACTCACGGCCAAGGTTGATGTCATACCTCAGCCAAGTCAACCCGCAACCCCCCCACCATGGAACACGAAAAAATTTTTACTGCCAAACACACCTAAACGCCGCCGTGTCGTCATTGGTGAAACAGCCGAGCCTGTGAATAACAGGAACGGAAATCATTGTACGAAGGTCGCAAGCGGACTAATTCAGACGATACCTACGAATGACGATAGTTTTTGGGTTTATCTTTCGGCGTTCCACCCCAGTACATCAGAGGACGAAATTGCTGATTTGGTACGCGAATGCTTGAATTTGGGATCTGATACAAAACCCAGAGTGGTTAAACTAGTCCCTAAAGGAATAGACCTTTCTACTTTGAGGTTTGTTTCCTTTAAAATCGGCGTTAGCTATGAGCTCAAAGAAATCGCACTAACGCGTGACACATGGCCTGAAAATGTATTTTTCCGCGAATTCGAAGATAATCGCACAAAAAACATCACGAGAGTCGTACGCTTGAACCTGAAACCGAAGGAAGGATCTCAGCTCGAAGCCAATCCAGAGGAATGCTAAATTTAGAATCATGCCTTTCACCGGGATACAACGTTGTGGAATCCTCCGCTCATTTTCCAAACACCGATTCATCCGGCCCGGGACGCACGTCACAAAGCAGTATGGAAGCCCTGAACCCACTTAGCTCAGTCGTGCCCGCCATAGATTCCAGTATCGCTAAAATCATTTGTTGCTGCCACCTTAGTCGTCCCGGCCCTGAGTCTATTGTCGGGGACAGGGCTCTCCAAACTGCCTCTCACGGCAAGTATATTTCTAATCACGACGTTGCTCGGCCTGATGCTGCATCCTTTTTTAGGTTGTTACACGCTGATTCGAACGCCCCAGGATCGAACGTTGATTTTTCAACATCTGACAACTCGCCACGATCCAGTATTTCGCTCTCCGGTCTACAAGATACCATGCAGCTACTTCGCACACGGACCCCAGGACGCACCTGTCTTAGCACTATGGAAGCCCCGTATCCCCCCGACACAGTCGCGCAAATGCTGCCTGCGTTCATCAGTCGTCCTGGTCCTGTGTCGGGGCTTGGAGAAGGGGTTTTCCAGCCTGCTACCTCAGGCGAGTATAATTGTTTGACTGAACTTCCGGTACCTGACAATTCAATACGTTCCAGCTTTTCGCTTTCGAGCCGTAGCGTTTCCAGCTCTATCACCACTCCGACGACTCAACTGGTTCAGCAAGAGCTCCACATGTACTATCAAAATGTCGGAGGCATGAATTCACGTGTGGATTCGTATAAACTTGCTTTTTCTGGCTGCGCATACGACATCATCGCATTAACCGAGACTTGGCTCAACGACAGGACCACGTCCCATCAATTATTCGGCCCCGAATACGAGGTCCTTCGATGCGATCGCGGCCCACTTACCAGTCGTAAGGCAACTGGTGGTGGAGTTTTGTTGGCTGTACGTCGTGGGTTTACAGTTTTAAAACGTCAAAACCAATCGTGGAACAACGTAGAACAAATTTGGGCGACTGTAAAACTCACTGACCGTAATCTTCACATCTGTGTGGTGTACTTCCCGCCCGATCGAACTCGCGATACCGCCGTGATCGATGCACATAATCGATCTGTCGCCTCCGTAGCCGCCGATGCCGATCCCTCCGATGAAATTCTTGTTGTAGGTGATTTCAACCTCCCAGGATTGAAATGGTGTTCTTCAAACAGCGGTTTTAGGTATCCTGATCCTGCGGTATCTACTTTTCACACAGGCGCAATGAACATACTCGATTGCTACAACTCAGCAACATTACGACAAATCAACGAAGTTTTGAACGAGAATGGTCGGATGCTTGATCTGTGTTTTGTGAGCATGGGCACAAAAATACGAGCTACCTCAGCTCCTGTACCGTTGGTAAATTCTGTTCCTCATCACCCTCCGCTTCACTTGGTATTAAACGGTAATCCTACGACTGTTAATATGAACACCGTTTCAGATGTTGTCTACAACTTCAGAAGAGCTGATTTTGCTAGCATGCTTGGTGTTTTATACAGTCTCGACTGGGACGACATTCTAGACAATAACGATGTTAATGCGGCTACACTGACCCTAACCCATGTGCTTGGGTACATTATTAACCGTCATGTACCCAAAAAAGTTATCATTGCATCCTCTAAGACTCCATGGCAGACCGCAGAACTCCGTCGACTTAAGAGAGCAAAACATGCCGCATTGCGTCGATTTTCAAAACATCGCTCTCTTGCCTTACGAGACTTCTATGTTCGACTAAAAAACTGAGCAGGCGCTGTTTCAATGCCTATCAATATCGCATGCAGCGGAAATTGAAAACGAATCCAAAAGCCTTCTGGTCTTTTGTCAACGAGCAAAGAAAAGACCCTGGTTTACCTTCGACAATGTTTTATAACGGTGAAGTTGAAGCTGATTCAAATGGCCTTTGTAGAATTTTCTCGGAAAAATTCAGCCGTACTTTCGTAGAGGAAACACTCTCTTTAGATCAGGTGGCCGAGGCAACAAGATTTGTACCTGATTCAAACGCGATGTAAACGGATATCCGTATTGATAACGACATTATTCTTACAGCTGCCTCTAAGTTAAAGTCGTCGCTTTCTTCCGGGCCTGATGCAATTCCTGCTATCGTGTTGAAGCGGTGTATTGAAGGTTTACTACAGCCACTGGAACACCTGTTTCGTTTATCACTGCGTACCGGAACCTATCCAACTCTTTGGAAGTCTGCTTTTGTCTTCCCGGTTTTTAAAAAAGGAGATAAAAACAACGTTGACAACTATAGAGGAATTTCGGCATTGTGCGCGGTATCAAATCTGTTTGAACTGGTGATAATGAATTCAGTTTTTTTCCACTGCAAATCCTTTATCTCCGATGAACAACACGGGTTTATGCCAAATCGATCAACCGCTACAAATCTACTTTCGCTAACCTCGTTCGTCTACGAAGGATTTGAGAAGAACTGTCAAACAGACGTGATATATACTGATTTGTCTGCGGCTTTTGACAGGATCAACCATAAAATCACCATAGCTAAATTGAAAAAAATGGGTTTCGGTGATTCGCTTCAGAGGTGGTTTGAGTCTTATTTAACAAATCGTCAGCTCAGCGTGAATATCTCTAAAAGTTATTCTGCTCCGTTTACGTCCACTTCAGGTATACCTCAGGGCAGTCACCTGGGACCGCTAATCTTTCTGCTCTATTTTAATGCATCAATCATGCACTCGATGGACCGAAACTATCATTCGCTGATGACCTAAAGATTTTCCGCAGAATTGAAGTTGACTATGATACACTGAATCTCCAGCAGCAAATCGATGTTTCTACCAATTGGTGTGAACGGAATCGGATGGGATTAAATCCGATGAAATGTTCGGTGACTTCCTTTTGCCGTAGAAATGATACAATTAAGTTCGAATACAAAGTTGCTGGCGTGATAGTTCCTCGCGTCGAACACGTGAAGGACCTTGGAATAATACTTGACTCTAAGCTAACGTTTGAGCAGCATATCAACTTCACATTTGCCAAAGCTTCGAAGAACTTAGGCTTCATCTTCCGAATGACCAGAAACTTCACAGACATTTACTGCCTAAAAAGCTTATACTGCTCGCTTGTTCGCTCAGTCCTGGAGTATTGCTCAGTAGTGTGGAACCCAGTGTACTTTAATGCAGCTGAGAGAATCGAAAATGTGCAGCGCAGGTTTCTTCGTTACGCCCTTCGACAGTTACCTTTGCATGATCCATTTAGACTACCAAGCTACGAAAACCGATGTCAACTCATCCGTCTTGACCCACTACATGCTTTAAGGAATACAGCTCGGGCTTTAGTAGTATCCGATCTCTTGGCAGGACGTTGTGATGCTCCATCTCTACTAGGGCGCATCAACATCCAAGCAAAGCTGCGTAGTTTAAGTTGCTGTTAGTTGTGACAAATTTCCTGGCTCCATTGTCGCTTGTCTCTGGTGCCATCTCAATGATGACACATTTGTTGGCAGGTATACAGTTGACGAAGAAATAATGCGCTTTCACTTTTTTTTTTGGATTCAATATTCTTTATTTTTCTTACGGTATTTTCATTATACATTTGTTTTTTTTAGCATTGTGAGAGATTCAATTTTATCAACTTTTCAACTCTGATGTTTTTAATGTACTATAAGTGTTACTACTTTTTCCTTTTCGACGTACATGATTTACATTTCAATGCTCGGCATTAGAGTTTTAATTATTAAATAAATATACCTTGCTACTTATAAATAAAGCTCACGAATGAGCACCGCACTAGAGTTAAGTGCATTGTTTTTAGTGTTTTAAGCGTGTACAGAGATTATGTTTTCGGTCATATCGATACCAGCTATTTGATGCACTTCTGATGTTCGGGTTCCGAAGGGCACGTTCAAGATCATTTTCAGGAACTTGTTCTGGATCCGTTGAATCTTCTGCAGGTGGGTTCTCGCGCAGGTTCTCCAGACCGACGAGGCGTATAGGAGCATCGGCAGGATGACCTGTTTATATACCGTCAATTTATTCACGACGGATAATTTCGATTTTCGGTTGATTAGCGGGTACAACTTCTTCATTAGCACTAAACTTTTCGTTACTGTTTGTTCAATGTGGGGGCGATAAAGTAGCTTATGATCATAGGTCAAACCAAGGTAGCGAACCAGGGAAAATCCACATTGTTCAACCGAATCTTTGTTGTCGGCACCAAACGTTGACTATTCCGATGTGGGAAGACTATGGTCTGAGTTTTTGCTGCATTCACACAAATTTTTCATGAGGTGAGGTAATTCACAAAGACGTTAAGCCCAGTTTGCAGCTTTTTAACTATTTGGTTGATCTGTCTGCCCTCGTACATAATGGCGGTATCATCAGCAAACAGCGATAGGATGCCTCCATTGGGTAATTCAGGAATATCTGATGTAAATAAGTTGTACAGAACAGGACCAAGGATGCTGCCCTGTGGAACACCAGCTCCTACGTCGTATGGGTCAGACAGGCCACCCAGCCCACAGACCTGAGATTTGCGCAGCGTAAGATAGTTTTGCACAATTTTCACTAGATAAACGGGATAGTTGTAGCGCTGTAGCTTGTAGATAAGACCGTCGTGCCACACGTTGTCGAATGCTTTTTCTATGTCCGTGCAGGCCATGGCAGTTGTTTTAGATAGCTCCTTGTTCCAATTGATGAGTTTTGTTACTCTCTGCAGTTGATATGTTGTTGAATGAGCTCTGCGAAAACCGAACTGCTCGTCCAGGAATATGTTGTTCACTTCTGCGTGGCACAGAATACGGCTGTAGATGCATCGTTCGAATACCTTGCTGAGAGCAGAAAGCAGACTGATGGGACAGTAGCTTTTGGGGCATGTGTGATCATTTCCTAGTTTTAAAATGGGAATCACTTTCGCCAGTTTCCACTTTGTTGGAAAGTACGCCAGTTCAAGGCATCGGTTGAACACTTTTTCCACCACAGACAAGGCTGTTGGTCCGGGAGCCTTCATGTTCCGAGAGAATTTGATGTTGTTCTGTACCTCGTCCACTGTGATCCGCTGATCATGTGGTAAGATATTCGGTGTGTGCGCCAGAATTACTATCGATTCTCTGACAGCTGGTTCGATTCCACTCACAATATCACGACCAAGATTGTGGGAAGCGGCAGAATGCTGAGAGATAGCACAAGCCTTTTCGCGGGAAGTTAGCAGAGTTTCACTTTTCACTATTAACGGCGGGATGGGTTTTGGTTTTTTCTTTAACACTTTAGCCACACGCCAAAATGGTCGTGAGCAGTTGAACAAATTACTTGATTCGGTTGCAAGCTGTCTGTTTTTTACTATTCCCCCTTTCTGCTCTTGCACGATTTTTATCAGCTGTCTAGCGTGGAATCGGTGCCTAGGGTTGCGGGTACGTTGATATTGCCTTCTCAGCGAGTTTCGCAAGGAAATTATGCGCTTAGTGTTTTCGTCGATTTGCGCAAACTTACGTGTCACTGGAACAGATGGGATGTAGCGGCACTCTGCTTCCTGGATGACGTTTATCATGGACTGTAGAGTACGATCGATGTCTCCGGTGCTGTTCAAAGTGATGTCCGCATCAAGATGGTTTTCAACATACCGCTGCAGCTGAACCCAATTTGCACGACGGTAATTTCTTCTTTGTTGAACTTGGCGCCGTTCTACATTAGCACCAATCTCAGTGATGACCGGAAGATGATCCGAGGAGAGCTCTGTTATGGTTTTCGGAATCGAAAATCGATCGGTGATGTTGGTCAGAAAAATGTCAAGCTTGGAGCCTACACCACCAGGGGAGATGTAAGTTGGCAATTCCGGATGAGCGGGATAGTAATATCCAGCTTCGGAATCTTCTACGATGATGTTACCATTTGAGTTGCACCTGGAGTCACCCCAAGCGGAGTGGCGAGCATTGAGATCACCTGTGATGACGAAATTGCCTCCTCTTCTAGACAGCTTTTGGATGTCGTTCTTCAATTTCACCGTGGTTTCATTTGCCCGTCGAGACTGCTTCGGACAATAGACCGCAATAAATGTGATTGGTCCATCAGTGATGGTAATTTCGATTAATACAGCTTCGAAAAAGGTTGTGTTGAAACTCGGTAGTGATTTGTATGGTAGTCCTCTCCTTATGGCGATTGCAACCCCACCCCCAGCTGAGGCTGTGCGATCCAGTCTGACTATCGAGTGCTCCGGCAGGCAGAAGTTTATGTTCGGCTTCAAATATGTTTCGGTTATTGCAGCGACATCGATGTGGTGTATGTTCAGAAAATAAAGAAGTTCTAAATTCTTGCTGGCCACAGAGCGGGCATTCCAGTTAAGGATTCGAAAGAATGGATACATGACGGTAGTAAAAAGTCATCATGACCGCAATCTGTTCCTGGTTGGTGCGACAAGCCTTTGTTTGCTGATCGAGTTTGAGAAAAAGCGCAGCTAGCAGTTCCATCGAGTACAGTACTTGTTGGGGGCATGCTGGCAGCATGTGCATAACTCAAAAATCCGGGGGGTCCCGGCTGAGAATACCACCAGTTGGAGGAGGTGGTAACGGCAACGTACTTGAAGTCGCTGGCGGGGTTGGTGTAACGCTAGGTTGTACACTTTTTCTATTCGACGGTCGCTGGCGATTGGCAATTTCACTTCGAATTTTGATAAATTCTGCTCGTTTTGGGCAGGAACGGCTGTTCGTAGCATGCTCTTTGTCACAGTTGAGATACTTGATTTGTTCGGCTTCCTCGACAAGACAATCCACTGTTCGATGCGGGTCTGCACATTTCATGCAGCGACTCTTGATGTGGCAATTCTTTGTACCATGTCCATAGTTCAAGCAGTTGGAACACTGCGTGACATCGCGATGAATCGGTTTGTATCGCTCCCATTGCACGATGATGTTGAATAGGGCGGTGATTGTTTTCACTGTGCTTAGTGTAGTTGACTTCCTGGTCAGGTGGATCAGGTATAACTGATCACGATACTTGATGGCTTTGTTGTGTCTTATCATTTTGTATACTGCTTCCACTTCTAGGCCGCAAGCAACAAGCTCCGTTTTTAGCTCGTCCATTTCCAACTCCGGTAAACCACGCAATACAACCTCGAATGGTTTTGTAGCTGCAATATCGTGAGTGAAATACTCCGCTTTTGTTTGCTTCAGGTAAGCCTCTACTGCCTTGTAATGTGGGGTGGATGGAACGACGATTTTGTAGCCGTCCGTGCATAGCCTCAAGGTAGTTACCAGCCCTTTGGTGATAAGTTCATTGAAGTGTTGCCTTAGTCTAGGCGGGAAACCTTTTACGTAGAAAGGCGGCATTTTCTCCTTCTTTTCCGTTCTCTCGGTAGTTTGGTCAGCCAGCGATGCAAACTTGTTAGCAGCTAGTATCTTCTTGGCGATTCCATCATCCTTTTCAGCAGGGTCACGAGGACGCTTATTGCTTTGCTCCTTACTGGAACCCGTTTTTCCCATTTCGTTGGGACCTGACAACGTACTGTTGTATAACGAATGCGATAGGTAAAATAAACGAATGCGATAGGTAAACTAAAACTTTCAGTTGTTGTAACAAACACGCCTGTACACACCAAGCGTGAGACGAAAAATAATGCGCTTTCACGCTCAAATTTCGCTTATATACCGACAAACTGTGAGCAGCGTAGCCCATCCTCTTTTTTTCGAACTTACACACTTACATTTATTCACCGAATTCGTTTTTTTTTTCACCGACTTTCCAACAGCTGAGCGCTCGGTAGAACGTTCGGTAATATAAACCACTACCGACCGATCAGTAATCAAATTGTTGTTGCTTTCTGTCATTATTACCGAAATAATATGTGAAAACGGCGAATGCAATTAGTTGCCAAAACCACCGATCAAATCTGTAAGTTGTGTAAGACAGTACCGAAAGATATGTGATGTTTGTTTTTTGTTCACTTTTAACTATTTAAGAAAACCAGAAATATGACGTAAATTTATATTAATATTTTTATTCAAATGTTATTAAAAATTTTAATTATTGAAAACCAAAAAAAATCAAAAATCGTCGTTCGCCGCACCGAATTTGCATGAGTGAAAATCAAACGTTTTTTACTGCTGTGGACTGTGCATGAACTTCATGCCAGTTGTGTTCATAGTTTCAAAGCCGAGGATCTTCCGGATGTGTCCATTAACATGGCGGTGTCAACTATTTACGTAGCATGCAACAGATGCTCGGAAGTAGAAGCAAACAATGTGATGGTTTGATGCCTAAAATATTCACAAGTTTTATCATCATATACTTACGAAAAATTTGTTCTATGCGATAATCTTCTTGCTGAAGTTGTTGGAAAACGTCCTCCATTTTTTTCTTATGCAGGAACTTCAATGTTCAAACGAACCGAGAATGTGACTTGACAACCAGAAGGAGAACAACGAATAGAGAAAATTTGACAGCGCTTTAGTTGGTCCGGTAGTTGTTTACCAATATTAGGTAAAACTTTAATTTCCCCAACAGTTCAGTAGAAAGTATAGCAGTATTCAGTAAAATTATTTGTTGAATACAGAAAATATGTAAAGTTATATCAATTTTACAAACTACTCTGTATTTTCTCAAACTTACCGTTCGAAATTGTAATAATAATTACCCAACTTTTATTATCGGATTAAGTGTGTAGTAGAATGGTATAGCTGGAAATAATTTTTCCAGTTATCCCATTCCACAACGTGTGAAAAATCTTTGTCAGAGCGGATATCGCGAGCTATCTGGACCATGAAGCATTTTTGCGATAGTTGAATGAAATTTACAACTGCAGCAACCAGCCTCTCTCAAGGCTACTGAATGTATTTGGAAGAGCATAATGAATGGTTATTACTAAACTGCAACTTTGATTGCAGTTTGATGCTGCTGCAATTGCGCAGCAGTGTGATGTATATTACGATTCATTGATACTGTGCATCACAAGCGGTATATGCGGAACAAATCCGATTCCAAACAGAACAGTTCAGCAAGTTCTGCTCACGGTGCTGAGTCCGTTTTAGAAAATTTATAACACTTCTTGAAAAAGACGCTTATTGCTTGACATCACAGCAGAATTTCCACCTTCATACTAATGTCTACCGTACTAATGTCCATGAGACACGGGGAAGGAAACATTTTTTCCTTCAAAACCGCGCAACACGACACAATACATGTTATTTTGTTGCCTTCATGAGAGGGCTATTGGTCCGGCTCGACAGAATGTCCACAAGAAATCGTTTTTATACATCCGTGCTACGAAACTGAGGAAAAACTTTAAAACTTAAAATAAAGGTGGAGCTTATCAAATGATCGCTCTGAGCCAGAATGAATGAGATGTATTTTTTTTCGAACGTTGTAGAATGGTATAACTGGAAATAATTTAGTCACACCTATTTTTCCAGTTATCCCATTCCATTCCATTGAAGCAAAAATAATATACGAAACATATACGGAAAAATATATCGCTTCTTACTATTAAAATGATTAACCCTAATCGAGTATATTCCCAAAGCTATTGCAAAATTTTATTGACATAAAACAGGCTGTCGTAATTCTACGTTAAGCTTGCGGTCGTTTCTTATAAACAACTAGCATTGGCCGATAACGTATCGATACCGAAGATATCGATACCGCGGGGCCTGAATATCGGTATTTTTTATCGATGCAACTGACGTTGATATTAAGGTGGATCGATACATGCACCCCGATATTTTTTCGATACTGAAGGGAAACTATTAAATAGGAGAATTTACAGATACGACCAATTGCCTGAATGTCCTAAACAAACAGCGCGGAAATTTGACTCTTTTGGTAAAAGACACCAAAGGGTTGCATATACACGCGCACTTCTAAGATGGTTTCCCTGCCTCTTGCGAGAAAAATTGTTTCGCAAGGACAATACTGTTTATGCAGAGCAAAATCGTAACCGCCCCGTCACTCACCTGACAAGCATTTTGTGGTGAATGGCTTAATATTCCAACAATTGTACAGCACTCTTTAATGCGAGGGTTTTGTCTTAAATTTTCATGAAAACGCGTAAAAAATTACAAAATTGAGTAAAAAAGATAACTTAGAAAACCGTTCTGAAATGTTAAGCTATGTTTGAATATAAGAGTGATCAGCTTGAAGACCAAAACACAACATTTTCACCAGAAACTGTGATTTGTTTGTAAAACAGATAACTCTTAACTCTCTCTTGGATTTTTGTCAGAGTTTTTTCATACTTGCGCAGACTTTCTCCAAATCTTTGCAGATTTCTGCAGACTTATGCCTACGCAAACGCATTTTTTTTCAAATCACGGCCAGTTTATTTATTCAAATTTCAAGCAGATTTTGTCAGTTTTTCGAGCAGTTGCAAACTTTTTTAAAAAACATTTGCCACCTCTGACTGACCGTAATGTAGATAAAAAAAATGCCGCTTTTCATAGACCTGTCGCCGAGTTCCGATAACACGATTCTTCATTGGAAGTATTATAGGAAGAAATTTTCTTCTCTTCGAAAAAATGTGTGCTCGGAATTCGACCGCTGTTTTAAGCAGCAGGTAAAATATCGATACAGCTGATATCGATGCTCCGTGTTTGATATCAGCATGGTATCGATACGACCAGAAAGAAAATTATCGATACTCGAGTATCGATACTTTTGCAGATTTTGGTCAATGCTATAAACAACCACTTCCAATTTTCCTATCATCGTTTGGTGGTTCCAAGATTTCTGTCAAACCGGAAGTATTTTTTCTTTATCTTCCCTCGAGCATTCGGGCGCAGTAAATTTGTCTTTTAACTGCAAAATCATCTCGTCGAAGTCTCTCGCTTAACGTTTCAATAAATGCAGATTATCTTCAGCATCAATATTGAAAATGTTTTGCCTTTCTCCTAGAAAGGTATAGCAATCACTGGGAAACCGAAGGTATAAAAGTGGTCCCAATAGCCGAATGTCATATACCACTCGACCCCTTTCGACGAACTTAGCATTTTCTGTATGTATGTATTTTTTTTTTCTTCAAAGGTGGCGGGGAAATCTGCAAACAGACACCTGAGAAGAGAACTCATGGTGTAGGGATGAGACTAGGGGAGAGATGCTGGGGTAGTTACACTCCCCCAGACACCTACTGATCCCTGTCCCGACCCACTAAAACCCCTCAAGTCTCCAGCCCTAGTCTTCCCGGAACGACGGTTAAGTATTACGTCGGGAAGTGGCTTTTGTGCGTGATGCACCCTCTTTACTCTTATAACCTCCTAGCTAACTACCTGGGGACTGGTAGTTAGCTACCACTGGCGTGTTGGTGATTGACCCGCCACACACGTTGTAGCTCCAGGACAATCTGGGAGGCGGCCGCACAGGCCGCGTTCCAGATGTCCGGGTCATCGCACATCCTCCGGACAAGATTGTCCGGAGTAGTGCCAGGCCCGCTCACAGCCATCATGTTGCTACTCGCTCTTACGAAACGGGGGCATACGAAGAAGACATGCTCTGCAGTCTCCTCCTCTTCCACGCACTCGGGACACATGGGGGACCCCGCGTGCCCGAACCTGTGCAGATATTGCCTGAAGCAACCATGGCCTGACGGGATCTGTGTCAGGTGGAAGTTCACCTCGCCATGTCGCCTCCCGACCCAGCAGGATATCTCCGGTATAAGTCGGTGCGTCCATCTGCCCTTTGTGGAATTAGACTATTCCCTCTGCCAACGGTGCATCGAGAATGACCTTCTTGTGCCTCGTATGCCCCTTGTGTCACGTTGGTCGAAACACTCTCTGTACTTGATGGCGATGCTGATAGGCATCATGCCGGACAAGACACAGATTGCATCGTATGACACCGTACGATACGCACTCACAACTCTCAGGCACATGAGCCTGTAGGTACTTTCCAGTTTACCGCGGTAACTGTTAGTACCTAGCGCTCTGGACCATACTGGCCCACCATACCTAAGTATGGATGAAACCACGCTGGCAAGAAGACTTCGCTTGCTGCCATAGACCGCTGAGCACTTGGACATCATACGAGATAGTACTGCAATAGCCGATGAGGCCCTCTTACAGTCATAGTCGACGTGGCTCCCGAACGTGAGCTTGTCGTCGACCATAACCCCCATGAGCTTCAACGATCGCTTTGAGGTGATGGTGCAGTCTCCGACTCTGACCACAGCCTGTTGCTCTGATTTACGGTTGTTCACAACCGTGACCTTCGTCTTATGGTGCGCGAGCTCCAGTTTCTTGGAGCGCATCCAGCCCTCGACCTTCCTTATGCAATGCGCAGCCGTCAACTCGACCTATTCGATCGACTCACCGTAAACCTCTAGCGTTATGTCGTCTGCAAAGCCGACGATCCAAACCCCTACAGGAAACTTTAGTTTCAACACCCCTTCATACATGACGTTCCACAACACCGGACCCAGGATTGAACCTTGCAGAACCCTGGCGGTGATTGGGACGCACTTCTGACCCTCCTCTGTGTTGTAAACCAGTACTCGATTCTGGAAGTGGTTCTCTAGAATCTTGTACAGCGACACCGGTACGTGGATGCTCTTGAGCGCGAGCGCTATGGAGTCCCAACTGGCGCTATTGAACGCATTCTTCACGTCAAGCGTGACGATTGCGCAATAGCGTATTCCCCTTCTCTTGCGCTGGAGTGCTATCTCCGCCGTCTTGGTGACGGAGGCGATGACATCCAGTGTGGAGCTGCCCTTCCGGAAGCCGAACTGGTTGCTTGCCAGACCGTTTACACTCTCTGTGTACCTCACCAGTCTGTTGAGGATAATCCTCTAAAGTACCTTGCCCGTCGTGTCACCTGGTGGTTTCCCAGCCTTCGGCAGTAGGACCAATTTCTGCCGCTTCCACCTATCCGGAGAGAGGCAGTCACCCAGGCACCTCTGCATGACTACTCGAAACAGCCCGGGGGCCGTTTTTATCGCCAGCCTGATTGCCAGGTTAGGGATGCCATCCCAAGTAACAAAACTGGTTTTATCAAAGTTTTATAGCGCAGTTTTGGCTGTATTAGTTGCTTTAAAACTTTGATAAAACCAATACTGTTACTAGGGATCCGGTCCCGGTGCCTTGCTCACCTTTAGAGAGTTGGCGATCACGATGAGTTCCTCATACGTAACCCTTGCCTCCTCCTGAACCTCGACACGGCTGTCGTCACCCACGGATTGGATGCTCGGCAGGTTGGCCGACCATCCCTGGTCTGTGTCTGAGATACTGGAACGTCGGACGTGGGACTTGACCGCTGCAGGCCAAGGACTTGGCTCGTGGCGCGGAAAAAGTCCCTCGATGATTCGCTCCAGCATCGCTGGTGATCGCTCTGCAGGCGCCAGCGCACCTTTGGTCTTGGCCATTAGGATCCTGTAGGCGTCACCCCACGGGCTCGTTTTGGCACTCGCGCAAAGCCTATCGAAACAGGCCCTCTTGCTGGCCTTAATCGCACTCTTCAGCGTCGATCTGGCAGAACTGAATGCTGCGCGGCGCTCTGTCCTCTGTTCGTCTGTTAGCGCACGCTGCATCCTCCGTCTCGCACGGAAGCACGCACTGCGAAGGTCCGCTATCTCGTCAGTCCACCAGTAGACCGGTGGCTTCCCATTCCTAGGTTGGCGAGTCCTAGGCATGGTGGCGTCGAACGCCCGAGATAGCATAGCAACTAGTTGGTCAGGCGTCGGGCGAAGCCGACTGCCCCCCTTGCGCTCCCGTCTAATTGCCTCTTCAAATACCTCGTCATCAAAATGCGATGTCTTCCACCCGCGGGCGAACGGAGTGTTGGCCCTACTCATCGCTTGCCGCCGTTGTTGTCTACACTATAACAGACCGCCTGGTGGCTGGAGAACGTCACGTCGATGATCGACTCCGCGCTATTTCTGCTAAATGTAATTTTGTTCCCAACGTTGGCCAGATCTAGGTTGAGCTTTGACAAAGCCTCCAACAAGATCCGGCCCCTCTGGTTCGTGAAGCGACTTCCCCACTCAACAGCCCAAGCGTTGAAGTCGCCCGCCACCACCAACGGCGTTAGGCCCGTTAGCTCCATGGATAGGAGATCGACCATCAGGGTGAACCTTTCGGTAGACCAACGTGGCGGAGCATAGTAACTGCAGTAGAACACTCCGTTCACCTTAGCAACTACGTACCCTTCTTCTGAGGTTGAGACAGCCTCCTGAACCGGGAACTTGCCCGTCGTACATATGGCCGCCATACTGGACTTATCCGCAACCCAGTTACCGTTCCCGGGAGGGATGCGGTAGGGGTCCGATATGATGGCGATGTCCAACAACGACTCAGTGGCTGCTTGGTGTAGCAGCTGCTGAGCCGCGAAGCAATGGTTCAGGTTCAGTTGCGTCACCCTTACTACGCCCGTGGTTTCGCAGCCGGCTTACCGGCAGGGCACCTGGGGCCTCCCATAAAGTGTTTGGCGTCCCGTTTCCCGGGACATACCATACACTTGGGGGACTCCCCACAGTCCTTCGCTTTATGGCCTGCACCTCCACATCGCCTGCACGACTGGCTCCTATCGGGCCCCTTGCAGGTCCAGGACTTATGTCTACCCTTAAAGCACCGGAAGCAAATGTCTGGTTGCTGTAGTATGCCCAGAGGACATACAGACATGCCGACCATCAACTTGCCTTCTTTCAGGGCCAGGTTAGCATCCGCCGACGGTAGTCGGAAGGTAGCTATCTGGGTCCCCGCCGGACTTCTGCGGAGGCGGATTGACTCCTTAGCCACCTCCACCCCGCACTTTGCTTTGAGGGCTTGTGCAATGTCGCACCCCTCGGTGATTTCGTCCAGGTTTTTAAGCTGGAGAGTCACCTCTGAGGTGAGTACACGCACTTGCACCTCCTTCCCTAGGACCTTTTCAGCTACCGTTTTATAGGTAGCCCCCTTGTTCTTGGCGTCCTTCCGGAACTCGAGTATCATCTCGCCAGTGCGAGATCGACGGATACTCCGCACATCCGCCCCAGATCCTTGAGCTGGGTTTCCCCCCTCATCTTCTTCAAGACTTCTGAGTATTTCGACCCGTCCGTCTTGAGTATGAGGGCATCACCCCTTCCCCGCGCATTTTTTACATTTTTCGGTCCTCTGGCCACTCCGCCGTCTTGGCACGTCGCACCTTCCCGACGCCTCCTACCCTCTACAGTAGTCCAAGGGTTGCCCGTAGCCTCCACTTGTGCCGTTTTCGCGGCGAACCTTGAACCGGTTGGTGTGTTATCCCGTGGGAGTAGCGCAACCAACCGTTTCTTGGGCTTCCCGGGGGCCGCTTCCCCCGGGGACTGCCTCGTTCGCTTAGCGACCTGCCCTGTAGAGCAAACCGCCGCGAACGAGGGGGCGTCTGTCTGCACCTCTTTAGATGCAGTCGCCCCTCTGGTCCTTACCTCTTTCTCGGCCGCCTGCACCCAAGCTAGGAGTTCTTCTTGCTTCTTTCTGGCTTCATCAATAGTGGCCCGAAGCAGGAGAAGGCTCTGCTTCAGGCCGCTAGCGACATTCCGCCTATTCGCCGAGAACTCGATTATAGCGTCGAGTTGTTCGGACAACGCTGCCACTCTTGGCCGCGTGTCCATGCACCTTTCGACGGCCTTGACTAGCAAGGGACCGTCTACCGAGATGTCTGGTGTGGACACCGACGGATTCGCCGGTTTCTCAACTCCAGACTTCGCCGCATCCGTCTCCGCCTTCTTCTGCGGAGACCGCTGGATGCCACCTCGTGCGAAGGGATTTGGTAATCCCTCCGCGCCCGTCTCTTTTTGGTTTTTCGAGCTTATTTTTGTTAATTGGGTTCCACTTCCAGCCGCTATCCTTGTCCATAGATGAGAAGTCGCTTGTATGGTCCCATGGTAATCTATGCCGAAGAAGTGAGGCCCTGGGTAAGGGTGGCCGCCGTAGCACCTTATGAGCACTATGACGCCCCCGCCCGCGTAAGACAGGAAAGGGGCATCTTGTCCTAGGACTAGTTCCCCCCATCTGATGCTTCTCTGCCTGATTCCCACCAGGCAATGGACGCGGAACGTACTGGAAGGCCTGCCAGGTTTTACGGGACGGAGACCCCTGCACCGGGTACCATCTCGCCGTTTCAAGCCGCTGTCACGCGACTTTACTAAGGGAGCTCGATGCAGGTGCCAGCCCTTGGTCATGGTTCCTTATCGTATCCGACTCGAATCCGTTTCGTTCGCTGCCAGTTGCCATAATTGGGACCTTACTGGTGTCTGACCCAGGGAGTGCATTTGGTTGAAAGGAGCGGCACTACTCGCTCCGTCAGAGATGCTTCCGGGTAATTGTGGCATTTACGAGAAGTCGACGGCCCAGTGTCCGACCCTTACCACCCCTAAGCAATCTCCCGCTGGTCCGGGGCTGTTAGGCACTGTCAGCGGTCGCCCTCTTATAACGTGACCACGGCGGTCGCCACGCGCCGACCCGTGGTAGCATGCAGCTCTGCCGGCTGTATGTATGTATGTATGTATGTATGTGTGTATGTGTGTGTATGTGCAACTTTTCTTTCTCACTCACTTTCTCACTCTTTCTCACTCACTTTTCTCAGAGATGGCTGGTCCGATTTTCATGAATTAATTGCAAATGAAAGGTCTAGTTGCGCCATAGGTTGCTATTAAAGTTTATTTTTAGTTAAGAGGTTATGTATCAAAATAATCAAGAAACATCAATATTTCAAATGAAAGGTCTAGTTGCCCCATAGGTTGCTATTGAATTTCATTGTAATCGGTTCGTAGCTTTATCCGTTGTTCATAAAAATGTGAAATTACATAATGAAAGTAAACATGTTGACATTCTCCTAACGATCACTGGCTAATTAAAAGGTAGAAAAGTGATCCAAATGGCCGAATGTCATATACTACTCGACTCAGTTCGACGAATTGAGCATTTTCTGCATGTATGCATGTATAGGTGTATATATGTGTGTATGTGGGTGTGTTCGTGTGTATGTGCACGTTTTTTTCGCAGTCACTTTTCTCAGAGATGGTCTGACCGATTTTTCCTATCTTAGTGTCAAATGAAGGGTCTGTTTGCCGCTTAGGATGCTATTGAATTTCATTGTAATCAAACTTTTAGTTTTGGCGCTGCGTCAAAATGTGAAAAACGCTCTTATATCTCAAAAGTTATGAACATAGTAGAGTTCAAATTAATGGGCTTTCAAACCCTTTAACAATGAATTTCACAATGTTTCAATATGTGGTTCGAAAGTTATAGAAAGAAACGTAACCCGAAGACTGTTAAAAACTATAGCCACTATCAAAATATGTGGCCTAGACAGCATTTAAATTTGTTATTGTACTATTTCAATGTTTGCGGTCTTGCTCGGGATTGAAGTTGAAATTAAAAGTCATGTCTATCATTTCACTTTTTCTTTACCCCAAATATTACGTCAAATATCACATACTATACCTAAATTATTACTTTATATATAACATCAATATTCTAGTACCCAAAGAGTGGAAATACCTTCATTGTATTGTATTTGAAAATTTGAGGATGTTTTCCAGAAACCGAAAGCTGCAAATTCGGGGTTCCCGGGCTTGCGAGCCCGGGATAATGTTCCTGAAAAACATTGGGTAACGTTTGTCCCTTTAAGGTTGTTTTCCAGAAATCGGAAGCTACTATGTATCTAGAAATTTAAAATGGCGTCCTAAGTTGATTTCTGGCCCCTGGATGTAACGCTTCTGCAATACTCATAATGGATGATATTTGGTCATCTTAAGTGGTTTTCCAGAAACTCAAAGTCGGCATCTTTGCCATCGAAATATCCGGATTAGGCAAAATTTGGCCATGTTAGGATGTATTTCGGTAACCAGAAGTAGTCATCTGGATTTTTCGCGTGATGTATTTGAAACATATTTATTCGATGGTATTTGCATATGTATGTTTTAATGTATGCTCATATGTATGTGAATGTTAGGTTTTTAATTTTTATTTAATTATGGTATATGCTGTCGGCTATCAGAAATTCCTTATTTAGATTAAAAACCTTAATTAATCCACCTAGCGGTCAGACCCAGCTTTTCTCATTCAAACTTTTATTTGTAAAAATATATTTACATGAACGCTTCAATCCAAAAAATGCATATTCATTCTTTAGGTTCTAAAACATTCATGTTGCAATCTTTACATATAAAAATGCAGTCCGGTCTGTCTGTCTGCCTGATCCATACAGGCTCGAAAACTACCGAACCTATAGACGTTAAAATTTGTATGTAGGGGTTTTTGGTTTCGATAAAGGTTTCTATGATAGTTCGAGACCACCCTCCCCCTTTTCTGGAAGGGAGGAGTCCCATACAAATGAAACATGAATTTCTGCACAATTCAAGAACAAACCAAGCAAATTAAACCGAATTTGGCATGTGGGTGTTTTATGAGGTAACAAATATGTTCCATAATCGACCTCAGGCAACATTTTGGATTGTAAGATGGCGACTTCCGGTTTCTGGAAAACAGCCAAAATGGCCGATTTCCACCCAATAAAACAATATCCGGATCTAGAATGATACACAGGAGCTAAAATCGACCGCAGTGTCATGAATAGAGAGCCACTGGCCTAAAACAAAATACAATATCATAACAAGCCATCCGCGTTCATACATTGATACCCAACAGTAATATTTATTGTAAACAGATGACGATGTAACAGCATTGTCGTTACCCTTCAATTCGCTCATTCTATACCCCGCCGCGCAGGCATCGCCCGTTAGTGCAAGCCTACGATGCAAAAGGGATTCAAATTACAAATATCGAACAGGGCCAGTGCCATCCAAATTATTTAGCCTTGAATTATCGAACCCGGCTCTCCAGCCTTCTCTCTCTTTCTACCGTTAAGATAGGTTAGGCAAACATTGTACAATCAGTATATAAGGCCAGAAATTATCCAAATAAAGACACTCGATAACGTACTTTTGACTAGATCATTCCTATGCGTGACGAGGTCCGTTCTGGTGGATACCCTGGAGGTCAATACTTCCCTAGTCCACCATAGTTCGGAAACCAGGAACCTGGGAGAGTTTTTTCTCAAAAGGCAAGAAATGTTCAATAGTGACCAACTCCTTAAAGTGAAACAACCATATAACACGGCGACATACAACATGGCATACCGTGACAGGTATAGGTGTACAGGTAAGTATTATTTTTTTTTTCAGGTTAACTTTCTTAGTGTTAGCGGTAAGTAGATTTTTTAACTAAATAAACGGTACCTGCTAATCTTCGCACTACCTAAAACTTTACTTGCGTAATAGCACTTTAATGAATTTAGCAAATATCAATGAGAAAAAAATACGGAGGGTAAATTGGTTTCGTAAGATTATAAATTTTATGTTAAGCACGTTGTCACTCTACCAACTCTAGACTATATCTTCATCTACATATATCTCTCTTCATTTCCAACTCTGAACTTCTTCTCTCTTTCTTATCTCTCCACTATCGGAAGTTTCTAAGCTGTCAATCTCTTATCAGAGGTCCGACGTGTTTCACTCCACTATGATGGCACTATGGGCCCAGTAACATCCCCCGGCCCGTGAAACACTGTCGCATCCGCTTCGATACCTGCCGATGTTCCCTTATTGGTTTTAATATCTAGTACTGCCAGTTTCACTGCTGGTCTCGAAAACACTCCCCTGGCAGTTTGAACCTTCGCTTGTCGCACTTGACCATCTTTTCCCATGGCGGTCTCCAAAACGCGTCCTTTTTCCCAACGGTTCCTTACAGCTTCATCCACTACCATAACTATGTCGCCTACCTCCAATGGTTTTACTCGGTCAAACCACTTGGTGCGTCGCGTTAGCATGGGCAAGTATTCACGCACCCATCTACGCCAGAATCCGTTGACGATATGCTGGGCAAGCTTCCAGCTGTCTCGTAGGGTATAACTTGTACCCGCCGGAAGGGTGACGGGCTGCTTTATTCCCTTGGAACCGTACAGTAAGAAATGGTTGGGTGTTAGGGCTTCGTCTTCCGGTCCTTCTAGTGGGACATAGGTGAGCGGTCGTGTGTTAACCACTGCCTCTGCTTCTAGCAGTATGGTTTCCAATACTTCGTCACTCGGGTATCGAGGAGTGTCAGAAATAACCTTTAAAGCAGCTTTCACGGATCTTACCATCCGCTCCCATGGACCACCCATGTGGGGGGCGGCAGGCACATTGAGAAACCACATCGTATCGGCGTTCGTGAATGTTGCTGCGCAGTTTGTGCCGATCTGCTTTATAGCCTGCTTCTCTTGTGTTAGCTGACGAGAGGCACCCACGAAGTTGGTGCCATTATCTGTATATACTTCAAGCGGAGCTCCGCGTCTAGCGATAAATCTCCGGAATGCCATTATGCAGGACTGACTCGACAAACTACTACACACTTCAAGGTGGATTGCGCGAATCGTTAGACAGGTGAAAAGACACACCCATCGTTTGACAATGTTTCGACCGATTTTAACCTCGAGAGGCCTAAAATAGTCCACCCCAACGTAAGTGAATGGACGTATAAACGGAGTGAGTCGAATTTTCGGGAGCGGTGCCATTTGCGGAGAGCTTGGAGCTGCCTTTTTTACCTTACAGTACTGACACAGACCGGCTACAGTCCGAATAGTAGTTCGCAGACGAGGAACAAAGTAACGTTGCCGAATTTCATTGTGAACTGTCTCGTTATTCCCATGAAGAAATTCACGATGATAATGATCTATTAGCAAAACCGTGACACGATGTTTTCTGGGAAGTATTGCTGGAAATCTAGCTGAATACGGGATGGTTGGAGCAGCTCCGGTTCGACTCCCAATCCGAACGACTTCATACTCATCGAGAAAGGGAACTAGTTTGTGTATGCTACTAGCTTTTTCGACAGTGTTACCAGTACGCAGGTTTGCTATTTCGTCTGGATATGTTTGTGCTTGTACTTGACGAAGGATGGTCATCTCAGCCTTCTGAAGTTCCTCGCTTTGTAGAATCTCTGGCATATGTTGACCTTTCTTGAAGACTGTTACCGCCCGGTGTACGTAAGCCATTGCTCGAACCATACGCGACCATTTTGAGAAACGTTCTGGATCAAACAACTGTTCCACTATTTTGACGTTGTGTAGGTGTACAGCTCGCAATTCTTCAGACGTCGCTGTACTGTTTTTGAGCGGCTCTGGCCAGCGCTCTTCCGTGTCGTGTAGGAAATAGGGACCTTGAAACCACCGACTATTTGGATCGAAACATGGGCCTGAACCCCATTTTGTTGCTTCATCTGCTACATTTAGCTTCGACGGGATATGTCGCCACTCGTCCATACAACTAAGGGAGAGAATCTCTGCTACCCGGAACGCCACAAACTGGTGATAACGACGGCTATCAGAGCGTAGCCATGCGAGCACAGTTGCTGAGTCGGACCACAGGTACCTGCGTTGGATATTTAAAGATAAATCCGAGCACACATTTTGTGCCAGACGTGCGCCAATCATTGCTGCTTGAAGCTCTAGACGGGGAATTGAGAGTGGTTTTAGCGGAGCTACTTTCGTTTTAGCAGCTACTAATGCAGTTTTTATTTCATTTCCCATCCGAATTCTAAGATATGCTACACAGGCATATGCAATTTCACTAGCATCCACTAGCACGTGCAGTTGTATGTCACTTGAAGCTGTCGAATCTGAACCACTAAAGAAGCAACGTGGAACCCTCACTGAGCTTAGCTGATGAAGTAGCTCAATCCAACGGTACCACCGATCGCGCAAATGTTCTGCTATCGGCTCGTCCCAGTTAGTTCCCGATCTCCAAACATCCTGCATCAGAACTTTTCCCTGTATGACATAGTGTGCGATCAGACCAAGTGGGTCAAACAGCTTCATGACGGTACGAAGAACTTGACGCTTAGTTGGCACCACTTTGGTGTCCACTAGCTCTTGAATTTCCGGCATAATAGTCGTGTCGAAGGTAAATGCATCAACGGATGGAATCCAGGTCATCCCAAGAACTCGTTCTGATTCTCCGTGACCATCTATCTTAAACGGTTTTGAGCGGTTTGCGTTACACTCTCCTAGTCGAGAAAGTACTACAGGAGCGTTTGACAAGAATTTACCGATTTTAAATCCACCTGCTGCATGTATACTTTTCACCTCTTCTACCAGTTGCACTGCTTCGTCCACCGTATCAACGCTGTCCAAAAAATCATCAACGTAGTGGTTGTCAATTACAGCAGACGCCGCTCTCGGGTAAATGTTCTCGAACCGCCGTGCGTTGTAATTTTTAATATATTGGGCGGAACATGGGGAACAAGTCGCCCCAAACGTCGCAACGTCCATCACCCATATTTGCACGGCATCTTTGGGGTCATCTCTCCAGAGAAACCGTTGGAACTGTTTATCTTCATTGCGTATCCTGATTTGGTGAAACATTTCACATATGTCACCGCAGATGGCAATTTTCCTTTGCCTGAAACGAAGTAAAACGGCCGGCAACGAAGTAAGAAGATCTGGTCCTTTAAGAAGCATGTCGTTGAAAGAGATTCCTCTGGCTTTCGCCGCGGCATCCCAGATGAGGCGTATTTTTTCAGGTTTCTTTGGGGTGGTTACTACACCTAGTGGTAGATACCAACTATGCGAAGGGTCTGTTGTCTCCAGTTCCACTTTGGTTGCTCGGTGTGCGTAATTTTTTCGTTCATGATCGGCGATTTGTTCCCTAACTTTTGTAGCCAGTACTGGTTCACGCGCTAGTCGTTTTTCTAGGCTATGGAATCGCTTTACTGCCATCGGAAAACTGTCTGGAAAACATGGGTTATCTGTTCGCCAAAGCAGCCCCGTTTCAAATTGATTTCCCTTCAGTACAGTCGTACTCTCTAAAATCTGCCACGCACGTTTGTCCACTTCTGCATCTAAATTTTTAGAAACTGAAGCTTCCTCAATCGCAAAAAAGCGCTTCATCGATTCGTGAAGCTTACTGTTGCTCATGGACTCTTCCACATGGACGTGAAGTTGCTCGACGACGGTGGCCATCGGCGAGTTTCTGCCAAATATGCACCAACCCAGTCTAGTCTTGGTAGCTATCGGGCAACCGTCACCCTCGCGCACTTTGAGTGATGTCAGTAAGCGAGCGTGCTCTAAACCAATGATAATTTGGGGGCTCACGTTAGTGTAGTTTTCGATTGGAAGACCCCTCAAGTATGGAAAAACTTTGGAAAGATTGTTATAATCCAGTGTCTGGCTGGGTAGACCTAAATTCCGAACCGTTCTCACGTTCTCCAGTGCTAACGATGATTTCCACCCAGTTCCACCCACTTTCAAGTGTACGCGCTCCGATTCCTTTTCGTGGCGATCTATTTTCCCTGTCCAGCTTAACCAGAGTGTTTCAGGTTTTCCCGAAAGCCCTAATTGTTTGGCTAACCCCGCTTCTAATAATGTCGAGGAAGAGCCATCATCGAGAAACGCGAAAGTTTTTATTTCAGTACCGTTTCCAAACAGCGTGACCGGGAGGTATCGAAAAAGTGTATAAGAAGCAGCGAAATGATGGTTCTGGTGAGCTATTGTTAGCCATACTAGTCCCAGCTTGCACTTCCAAAGCATTGCGAGAATAATGCAACAAGGGATGATGGCGAATACGACAACCGTCTATCCCACACTCTCGCGTCGACCGACATGCACCTTTCCAATGCGGTACCAAACAGGATCGACAAAGCCTTTTTTGGTTAACAGCTATCCACCGACCGTCTAGATCCAACGATTTAAATCCAAAACAAGCTAATATCAAATGTTTACTATCCCCACAGAAGCTACAGGTTTTATCAGGTTTTCTCCTCTGATTTTCATCTACCTGCGTGACAGCCTTTACCGTTTCCCCCGAATGCACGAAAAGTTTTTCATTGCGTTTTTTCTACTTTCTGGGGATATCAACTCGGGTATGTGATTCATCATTTGCCGTGAGATCCGTTGCAACATTGAATAAACCCTGCATGAATTCATTGAAGGTCACCAAGTTGACCTCGCCACGGGAAAGTTTGAAACACCCCCACTGCATTTGTAAAGATGTCGGTAATTTTTCAATCAACTCTTGAAGCAGGATTGGGTTTGATAGGTGGTTTGGTTGTTCGGCAATAATGACATGTTCAATTAAATTTTGTACGGCAAATCCGTACTTAACGATAGCTTTTAAATCGTTTCCCCTCAAAGGCGGAATATCCCGAACGTCTTTCAATAGAGAATTTATCAATAACTCCGGTCTCCCATACAATTTACGGAGAGTCTCTATGACATGTGGTACTGACGCCGGCATCAATAAGCGGCTACGCACCGACTCTCTCGCATGACCTTCCAGGCAACGTTGCAATCTAGCCATATTTTCGTCGTTGGAATAACCGCAAGCATTGGTAGAGTTTTTATAATTACTGTAGAACATGGGCCAATCCCGGGGATTTCCGGAAAACTTTGGCAAATCTCGCGACATAACTGAGCGAGCCGCCGCCTGCGCACTCGTTAATCCTACCGCTGGGATGGCGGATTGAATTTCCGATGTTGTTCGGACTGCAGAGACTATCGGCACCGTCGGCGTAGTATGGTTAAGAATAAGCCCAGAACTAGACTGTCCCATGTATGGGGACGTCATTATCGTTGTCGACGGGTATAATGGTTGGTTTACTGATTCCACCCAGGGAAAACTAGTGCTCGGACAACTAAATGGAACAAGCGGGACGGGATGCGAATGGCTGTGTGTTGAAATGGCACTGACTGGTGACAAAAAGGACCGATTGACTACACTATCAGCCAACATCGGAACGTTTGATCGCAAATAATCGGCAACCGTTACATTTGATTGTGTGGGAATATTCGGAATGATCTGTGTCGGGGCGGACTGCATGCTGTATGGAGTGGATCCGAAATTATGGCAACTCGTATTAGTCGTGGTGAAAACGTCATACGAGCTCGTAACGCTTGCAACAGCTGACGAATATACCGGCACGGTACTCAGGTTTGGATCTGCGACTGAGTTACTACCTTAGCGATACCACCGTTTGTTATTGATGAGATGACACCACTCGTATAGGGGATACTAACATTAGTTTGTACACTAGTCGGAACTAACAGCGGGGTAGAGGTTTTTTGTTCTGATTGACTCGTAAGTACCTTACTGATATCGTTCGAAAATTCTGTTTTCGGACCAGCTGATCCCGTGGTCGACCGCTGACAAGACGTAGTAGCTACTTCGCCACTATTTACTTTCGCCCCAGCTTCTCCCTCCAACCACTTCTGCAGCCTTTCCTGATTGGCCCTCGAACTGACACCGCTCCTACTGCAAGCAGCGTCGGTCCCTTCTTCCATCTCCATCAATAGAGAGAACTTACGTTTAAGATACTCTTCCTCTTCTTCGATCCGCTTACGTTGCAGATCGCGCTGCGCTTCCAAAAGGTTTAAGCTTAATTGTAGTCTAGCCTGCGACCTTTTACTACCTTTGCTTACAGATGACTCATTGAAGGATAAAACGGACTTAGTGTTGCTCCGTTGATCCTCAGCGCGGGCACTGTAACGACGACACATCCAGCTGCATTCTGGCTCAGCAATCGAGTCCGTAACTCCTGCACATTCATAGTGCTCCCAGCGCTCACATTTGTCACAGCACACCATATCATCGGCAGAATCGTTTCGTGTGCAACTCGCACAATTTCGTTGATTTTTCTGCTTTTCTCCTCCTAGAGACATCTTCGGTTGTACTTCGATTTTCCTCCTACTCAGAGATGAAAATCTTTGTAGAATGTTGTAACACGGCAGACAGAATAGACACTGTTTTTCAGTTGCTTACTAAGCAGCTACAAAGCTGTAATTTATTTATTCGTTTTAGTTAAGGGTAGGGTAAGTATTTTAATTTATTCTTACATTTTCAGTGTTCTTCCAACAATTCTAGGTTCCGGTCTACCGAAGGTTATAACGTCGACAATCTATAGGTGTACAGGTAAGTATTATTTTTTTTCAGGTTAACTTTCTTAGTGTTAGCGGTAAGTAGATTTTTTAACTAAATAAACGGTACCTGCTAATCTTCGCACTACCTAAAACTTTACTTGCGTAATAGAACTTTAATGAATTTAGCAAATATCAATGAGAAAAAAAATACGGAGGGTAAATTGGTTTCGTAAGATTATAAATTTTATGTTAAGCACGTTGTCACTCTACCAACTCTAGACTATATCTTCATCTACATATATCTCTCTTCATTTCCAACTCTGAACTTCTTCTCTCTTTCTTATCTCTCCGCTATCGGAAGTTTCTAAGCTGTCAATCTCTTATCAGAGGTCCGACGTGTTTCACTCCACTATGATGGCACTATGGGCCCAGTAACAAGGTGTGTGATAAGTGTTAAAACCCATCGCATTGTGTAATAAAAGAACGATGCCACAATACTCGGACTAAAAGTGTAAAACATGGGCAAATCCCACTCAAAAGCCGTATCAAACAACGGAGATCCACAGGTTAACGTACAAAACACCTTAGATCTCCATAGTGAATTCCATTCGGATCATGCACTGAAAATTATGCTGATCATGTGTATGATTGCTCGCGATTAAAATCTACCAATTGTACCGGCACCACTCGCGTGTACAGGCGCTGAAAATCGCCAAATCAGTAGCAAGCATAAACCTAGTGTAAAATAATATAGACAAAAAGTGCGCGAAAACCGGGAAACAAGCTGGTCGAAGAAAAATCAGTTATCCACAAAAACATTATGTAAGAAGAAGAAAAACAGTAGTTTAAAACGTGGCTATGGAAGAAAATCGGGACGAGGCGGATGCACCCGCATATGTACCCAATACAGAAAATAAAAAAGTGATTCGTAAGACGCCAGCGCGAATGACAGCGGCGCAGAAAAAACAGTTCTATGAACGCGAACGCCAACGTTGGGCGAAATTACGACGCGTAGACTGTTGCCGCTGGCGGGGTTGGTGTAACGCTAGGTTGTACAATTTTTCTATTCGACGGTCGCTTGCGATTGGCAATTTCACTTCGAATTTTGATAAATTCTGCTAAATTTGGGCAGAAACGGCTGTTCTTAGCATGCTCTTTGTCACAGTTGAGACACTTGATTTGTTCGGCTTCCTCAACAAGACTGCATGCAGCGACTCTTGATGTGGCAATTCTTTGTGCCATGTCGATAGTTCAAGCAGTTGGAACACTGCGTGACATCGCGATGAATCGGTTTGTATCGCTCCCATTGCACGATGATGTTGAATAGGGCGGTGATTGTTTTCACTGTGCTTAGTGTAGTTGACTTCCTGGTCAGGTGGATCAGGTATAACTGATCACGATACTTGATGGCTTTGTTGTGTCTTATCATTTTGTATACTGCTTCCACTTCTAGGCCGCAAGCGACAAGCTCCGTTTTTAGCTCGTCCAGTTCCAACTCCGGTAAACCACGCAGTACAACTTCGAATGGTTTTGTAGCTGCAATATCGTGAGTGAAATACTCCGCTTTTGTTTGCTTCAGGTAAGCCTCTACTGCCTTGTAATGTGGGGTGGATGGAACGACGATTTTATAGCCGTCCGTGCATAGCCTCAGGGTAGCTACCAGCCCTTTGCTGATAAGTTCATTGAAGTGTTGCCTTAGTCTAGGCGGGAAACCTTTTACGTAGAAAGGCGGCATTTTCTCCTTCTTTTCCGTTCTCTCGGTAGTTTGGTCAGCCAGCGATGCAAACTTGTTAGCAGCTAGTATCTTCTTGGCGATTCCATCATCCTTTTTAGCAGGGTCACGAGGACGCTTATTGCTTTGCTCCTTACTGGAACCCGTTTTTCCCATTTCGTTGGGACCCGACAACGTACTGTTGTATAACGAATGCGATAGGTAAAATAAACGAATGCGATAGGTAAACTAAAACTTTCAGTTGTTGTAACAAACACGTCTGTACACACCAAGCGTGAGACGAAGAATAATGCGCTTTCACGCTCAAATTTCGCTTATATACCGACAAACTGTGAGCAGCGTTGCCCATCCTCTTTTTTCGAACGTAGTAGAATGGTATAGCTGGAAATAATTGTTCCAGTTATCCCATTCCACAACGTGCGAAAAATCTTTGTCAGAGCGGATATCGCGAGCTATCTGGACCATGAAGCATTTATGCGATAATTGAATGAAATTTGCAACTGCAGCAACCAGCCTCTCTCAAGGCTACTAAATGTATTTGGAAGAGCATAATGAATGGTTATTACTAAACTGCAACTTTGATTGCAGTTTGATGCTGATACAATTGCGCAGCAGTGTGATGTATATTACGATTCATTGATACTGTGCATCACAAGCGGTATATGCGAAACAAATCCGATTCCGAACAGAACAGTTCAGCAAGTTCTGCTCACGGTGCTGAGTCCGTTTTAGAAAATACACCGACCGTTTAAGAAATAACACTTCATTAACAAGGATGTAACGTCTTGAAGAAGACGCTTATTGCTTGACATCACAGCAGAATTTCCACCTTCATACTAATGTCTACCGTACTAATGTCCATGCGACACGGGGAAGGAAACATTTTTTCCTTCCAAACCGCGCAACACGACACAATACATGTTATTTTGTTGCCTTCATGAGAGAGCTATCGGTCCGGCTCGACAGAATGTCCACAAGAAATCATTTTTATACATCCATGCTACGAAACTGAGGAAAAACTTTAAAACTTAAAATAAAGGTGGAGCTTATCAAATGATCGCTCTGAGCCAGAATGAATGAGATGTATTTTTTTTTCGAACGTTGTAGAATGGTATAACTGGAAATAATTTAGTCACACCTATTTTTCCAGTTATCTCATTCCATTCCATTGAAGCAAAAATAATATACGAAACATATACGGAAAAATATAACGCTTCTTACCATAAAAATGATTAACCCTAATCGAGTGTATTCCCAAAGCTATTGCAAAATTTAATTGATATAAAACAGGCTGTCGTAATTCTACGTTAAGCTTGCGGTCGTTTGTTATAAACAACCACTTCCACTTTTCTGTTATCGTTTGTTGGTTCCAAGATTTCGGTAGAATCGGAAGTATTCTTTCTTTATCTTCCCTCGAGCATTCGGGCGCAGTAAATTTGTCTTTAAACTGCAAAATCATCTCATCGAAGTCTCTCGCTTAGCGTTTCAATAAATGCAGATCATCTTCAGCATCAAATCGAAAATGTTTTGCCTTTCTCCTAGAAAGGTATAGCAATCACTGGAAAAACCGAAGGTATAAAAGTGGTCCCAATAGCCGAATGTCATATACCACTCGACCCCTTTCGACGAACTGAGCATTTTCTGTATGTATGTATGTATGTGTGTATGTATGTATGTGTGCATGTGTGTGTGTGTAAGTGCAACTTTTTATTCTCACTCACTTTTCTCAGAGATGGCTGGACCGATTTTCATGAAATTAATTGCAAATGAAAGGCCTAGTTGCGCCAAAGGTTGCTATTAAAGTTTATTTTAATCGGATTTTTAGTTAAGAGGTTATGTATCAAAATAATCAAGAAACATCAATATTTCAAATGAAAGGTCTAGTTACCCCATAGGTTGCTATTGAATTTCATTGTAATCGGTTCGTAACTTTGTCCGTTGTTCATAAAAATGTGAAATCACATAATGAAAGTAAACATGTTGACATTCTCCTAACGATCACTTGCTAATTAAAAGGTAGAAAAGTTATCCAAATGGCCGAATGTCATATACTACTCGACTCAGTTCGGCGAATTGAGCATTTTCTGCATGTATGCATGTATAGGTGTATATATGTGTGTGTGGGTGTGTTCGTGTGTATGTGCACGTTTTTTTCGCAGTCACTTTTCTCAGAGATGGTCTGACCGATTTTTCCTATCTTAGTGTCAAATGAAGGGTCTGTTTGCCGCTTAGGATGCTATTGAATTTCATTGTAATCAAACTTTTAGTTTTGGCGCTGCGTCAAAATGTGAAAAACGCTCTTATATCTCAGAAGTTATGAACATAGTAGAGTTCAAATTAATGGGCTTTCAAACCCTTTAACAATGAATTTCACAATGTTTCAATATGTGGTTCGAAAGTTATAGAAAGAAACGTAACCTGAAGACTGTTAAAAACTATAGCCACTATCAAAATATGTGGCCTCAACAGCATTTAAATTTGTTATTGTACTATTTCAATGTTTGCGGTCTTGCTCGGGATTGAAGTTGAAATTAAAAGTCATGTCTATCATTTCACTTTTTCTTTACCCCAAATATTACGTCAAATATCACATAATATACCTAAATTATTACTTTATATATAACATCAATATTCTAGTACCCAAAGAGTGGAAATACCTTCATTGTATTGTATTTGAAAATTTGAGGTTGTTTTCCAGAAACCGGAAGCTGCAAAATCGGGTTTTAAAGTGAAATATGGAGTTTACTCCCGGCTTGCGAGCCCGGGATAATGTTCCTGAAAAACATTGGGTAATGTTTGTCCCTTTAAGGTTGTTTCCCAGAAAACGGAAGCTACTATGTATCTAGAAATTTAAAATGGCGTCCTAAGTTCATTTCTGGCCTCTGGGTGTAACGCTTCCGCAATACTCATAATAGATGATATTTGGTCATCTTAAGTTGTTTTCCAGAAACTGAAAGTCGGCATCTTCGCCATCGAAATAAAAATGCAGTCCGGTCTGTCTGTCTGTCTGATCCATATAGGCTCGAAAACTACCGAACCGATAGACGTCAAAATTTGTATGTAGGGGTTTTTGGTTTCGATAAAGGTTCCTATGATAGTTTAAGACCCCCCCCCTTTTCTGGAAAGGAGGGGTCCCATACAAATGAAACATGAATTTCTGCACAATTCAAGAACAAACCAAGCAAATTAAACCGAATTTGGCATGTGAATGTTTTATGAGGTAACAAATATGTTTCATAATCGACCTCAGGCAACATTTTGGATTGTAAGATGGCGACTTCCGGTTTCTGGAAAACAGCCAAAAATGGCCGATTTCCACCCAATATAACAATATCCGGATCTACACACTTAGATATTATCACCGAGTACGGTAAAATAAATTACTGAAATTTCAACAGCTGAGATCTCGGTAATACATCGAAACACCGAGATTCTGTTAAAGCAAAAATCAAAAACCTGTCAAACTTTAACGAGATTCTCGGTAATGTTTCAGCGAGCCACTCTGAAATTCAAACTGTCAAATTATTACGAGAACTTCGGTAAAATTCACTGACGTACGTATTTTGCCATTTTTCAGATAATCCAGAATATGATTAAAACGATTAAATATACAAATTAATTTATTAATTACTAAGTCAACTAATTCAATTCAGCATTGTTAAAAACCGGAGAGTTTTATTGATTCCAAGAAATAAAGAAACATCTATCACTCTGCAACTTCCATCCTGCGAAGAGAGTTGATAACCTGCGAAATTGAGTGAAGAAGAATTAATCGTTTTCTTCGAATTTTCTATGCAGCAAAAAAACAAGCTCTGAGAAAAATTAATGTATACTCACTCAATATTTTAATTAATCAGATCATTGCAGATTTCTTTATATAATAATAATCAGCCGCAAAACCTGCTCCTTTTTTTCTACACCCGGACACGAAAAAACTGTTAGTGTGTGTCCAGAAACACGCGTTATTCTGACAGCTCAGTTTTCAGGAATCTCGGTAAAAGGCGTTATTGTTCGACGAAATCTCGGTAGAATAATGTCAGGTTTCCGAGATTCGGTATTTTAGTTTACTGAACTCGGAAGTTTTCGGTTTTACGGATTTTTTCGGTAAACAAATTTACGATATTGCGGTAAACACGTTGAGTTTATGATTTCTCAGTATTTTTTCCACCGAACAACGGTAAACTGAAATATTTTCAAGTAGTTCAGAATTTTACTTTACCGAGAAAGCATAACGCAGTTAAGTGTGTAGAATGATACACAGGAGCTAACATCGACCACAGTGTCATGAATAGAGAGCCACTGGCCTAAAACATAATACACAATCATAACAAGCCATCCGCGTTCATACATTGATACCCAACAGTAATATTTATTGTAAACAGATGACGATGCAACAGCATTGTCGTTACCCTTCAATTCGCTCATTCTATACCCTGCCGCGCAGGCATCGCCCGTTAGTGCAAGCCTACGAGGCAAAAGGGATTCAAATTACAAATATCGAACAGGGCCAGTGCCATCCAAATTATTTAGCCTTGAATTATCGAACCCGGCTCTCCAGCCTGCTCTTTCTTTCTACCATTAAGATAGGTTAGGCAAACATTGTACAATCAGTATATAAGGCCAGAAATTATCCAAATAAAGACACTCGATAACGTACTTTTGACCAGATTATTCCTATGCGTGACAAGGTCCGTTCTGGTGGATACCCTGGAGGTCAATACTTCCCTGGTCCACCATAGTTCGGAAACCAGGAACCTGGGAGAGTTTTTTCTCAAAAGGCAAGTAATGTTCAATAGTGACCAACTCCTTAAAGTGAAACAACCATATAACACGGCGACAAACAACATGGCATACCGTGATAGGTGTGTGATAAGTGTTTTAAATCCAGCGCATTGTGTAATAAAAGAACGATGCCACAATACTCGGACTAAAAGTGTAAAACATGGGCAAATCCCACTCAAAAGCCGTATCAAACAACGGAGATCCACAGGTTAATGTACAAAACACCTTAGATCTCCATAGTGAATTCCATTCGGATCATGAACTGAAAATTATGCTGATCATGTGTATGGTATAAGCATTGCTCACGATTAAAATCTACCCATTGTACCGGCGCCACTCGCGTGTACAGGCGCTGAAAATCGCCAAAACAGTAGCAAACATAAAACAAATGTAAAATAATATAGACAAAAAGTGCGCGAAACCGGCAAACAAGCTGGTCGAAGAAAAATCAGTTATCCAGAAAAACTTTATGTGAGAAGAAGAAAAACAGTACACAGTAAAAATTTCTCAATATTAAGCGCAACGTAGTTTGTAATGTAACGTAAAGAATACAAACGTAATTCTTTATCAAACAAAAGTTTACGTTCTTACATACTTAACATTGAAGACCAGCAACCACCACTGGAATTTTATTCTCTTATTTCATTTTACTGGAGTGCTATAAACGTAATAGCTGCGCCACCTTATTTTACACGAACTGTCTTATTTTTAAATTGGATGTGTTTTAAATTTCAACGTACATCACGTAAAATTGACAACCGAGCAGCACTCTGCTGCCGTGCGAATACTTTTCTTGCGGCCATTGTCGTGTTTACATTCGTGTGGAAAGGTATGTATAAGGTTTTTTTTCAAAAAATGTTGTGTAAAATTTGCAATGTGCATTGTGAAAATATGCCATGTTTCATGGCACACATCCGGATTCACCTGAGTTATAAAGTTTTCAAGTGCCCGGTCGCCAGCTGTGGATTGGTTTCCGAAGGCGCGACGAATATCCTCAGTACGATTCAGGATTTAATGTGCGTGTAATTCGTACACAGTTTTGTGTACATTCCAAAGGCTTCGAAGTTTCTGGAACTTCTACAAGAGTATTTCCTTAAACTCTTTCCCGCCAAAGGGTCAAAGTCCAGAGCCACTCGTGTTGGAAAGCAGCAACGGCAAGTACAAAGGGTCATTGCGGCCTTGTCTAATCATCGATTGCACAATGAGGCAGATCCGTTGCACTAAGATCTCTATGAAATGCGATAATAAAACAAGTTTTCACACATAATAATATTCGGCATTTTTTATTCGTTTTTTGAAAAGAAATATGAAAACTATTCCTGAACGAGTTCTGCGTGCATTGAAATGCATCCGACGACAAACACTCGCAACAACTTGTTTTCGGAAAAAAATAAGGGGATTCGAATTATTCGAATATTACGTGTGATTTGAATTTTACAGTACACGATATACATTCAATTATTTGAATTTTACAGCTCACGTAATTCTATTTCAAAATATTTTTTTCCTGTAATTTTCAAATCTCACGTAAAATTGAATTATACACAATGGAGGTAATTCTTAATAGGCGATTCGACGTAAATTTCAATGTTTATTTTTAACTGTGTAGTTAAAAACGTGGCTATGGAAGAAAATTGGGACGAGGTGGATGCACCCGCATATGTACCCAATATAGAAAATAAAAAAGTGATTCGTAAGATGCCAGCGCGAATGACAGCGGCGCAGAAAAAGCAGTTCTACGAACGCGAACGCCAACGTTGGGCGAAATTACGACGCGTAGACTGTGAAACCAAGCCAATGCACAGTGGGGAATCGCTGGCCATCAGCCAAAAAATTTTTTTCGTCAGCTGTTTCATAATATTTTTCCCTCATTGCTATAACATTCAAGTGTCTAAATCCAAAATTTGGGCGCAATATCATGGAATCTGAATTTTTTATGACTTTTCAAAGCTTGGCGAGCTGACGTTTTTTGTCATTTTTTTGAAAAAAAGTACATTACTTTGAAATGCTCTGTAGCTTCAATGATAGCTTGGATTTTTTTGACGTCAAAGAAAAAGTTGTTGTAAATATTGTGCTAAACAAACCCTCTTCATTAGATATTGTAAAGTTTGGTCATAATAGGCCTGACACTAGAAAAAATTAAAAAAAACGTGATTTTTTGTAGAAAAGTAGCATAAAAGCTTAGTTGCCACGGTTGTGACTCCATTCAAAATTTAGGTAAAAACGTAAGCTTTCAACTGCATACTGTCCGCTGCTGCGCAAAACTGCGCAAATTGTTACTTAGTGAAAAAAGCGATAGCTTTTTTTAATTTTTTTGTTTTGAGGTTGAAATTTCATCCAGGATTAATTTTAATCATAACCATGATACCCCATTAATGGAAATTTATGATATCGAACTCAATTCGTAAGAATAAAATAAATATTTGGGCAAAAATTACAAAATTTATCAATTAAAAGTTATTAGTTAGTTAAGTGTTAAATAAGAAAATGGTAAACAAATTTTTATGAAATTTTAATTATGTCAAACTTCGTCACTTTCTGCAAATTTAAAACAATATTAAAAACATTCAGCCCTTTTCAATTTATGATCATGAAATTCGCTAAACTGATTGAAGTTGTAAATACTAGCAGCAAATTCATACCATCAAACTCCGGCTAACAATACCCCTTTTGAAGTTTGCTTTCGCTTCGCACTCGTTGGCATACAAAAGTAAAGCACACAATTTACTTTATGAGAAAAAACAAAGAACAGTCGTGGCCCTCCGCATCTTTCCGTATTCATTTAGAACGTTGTGTCATTCCAGTGTCTTGGTTTTCAAATTCATAAATTCGTTGAATTTTCTTATGGAGCCTTCAACTTCAGCGGCACCACCTATTTCAATGTCTAGTAAGTTGTCAATTCATGGTGTTATACATGTATTTAAATGTCCTCTTGCAACCATAGAAACCGGATTAGGAAGATAAAATATTTATGAAACAATGAAACATCGAAAATTACTAGAAGAAATGAAAGTTGCAGCGAAAGAAATTTTTTCTGCGGATAAGTATAATGAACTACAAATTTTCTGGAAACAATTCAACACGAGATTTTAGCGATCACAGCGGAATATGATGATTCTGATGATGATTTTTTCAATTTGTAATTAGTTTGTATTACTTATGTTGTTTTAGTTTATTAAAAAAAAATATATATAAATATTTAGGGCAAATTTGTTTAGCTCGAGGGGTCGTCCATAAATTACGTATTTTTTCAATGGGGAGGACACCCGGTGGCACTACTTGTGATCAAAGATCATATAATTATATAAAAAAGGAAAACGAGCTAGTGGGGATTTAAGGTGAGAGGAGGGGAGATACAATTTTGACTTAAAACTATTTTGGGACTTTGTTTTTCAACTGGTAGAGCAATTGTATTCTTGTTTGTTGTGGGTTGAAAATATTTGTGTAAGCATAGATGCGGGCTCTTCGTTTCCGTGTCTTCAGCATAGCATATTTGTATCCAAAATCTGACAAATAGACAAAGAAAATTTTAAATTTTAATGTCAGCGTTTTTCAGAAAGCAGTATAGCTGTGTCATGTACTGGAGATCACCGCTTCCCAGAATGTCTCTAACGGGTACGTTCGGTTGTTTTCCTCGGGCCCGAAGGGAATCTATAAGCTCGGACCTAACACCACAGTATTCGGTACACGACCAAACAACATGCTCGATGTCATGGTAGCCATCGCCACAAACGCAGTGATTACTGTCTACAAGCCCTATACGAAAGAGATGCGTGTTTAACGTGTAGTGATTGGACATAAGTCTGGACATCACGCGAATGAAGTCCCGACCGACATCCAACCCCTTGAACCATGCTTTCGTCGATACCTTAGGAAAAATGGAATGTAGCCACCGTCCCAGTTCATCTGAGTTCCATGATGATTGCCAACTGTTGAGTGTTCTCTGACGCAAAATGCTATAAAATTCATCATAAGCAATTGGTCTTTCATAAATATCGCCATCAATAGCACCCACCTTAGCAAAAGAGTCAGCCTTTTCATTACCCGGAATCGAGCAATAAGAAGGGACCCACGCTAAGGTAACCCGGTAATTTTTATCTGGTCAAGCACTTAAAAACCGCCGTATTTTCCCCAGGAAATACGGGGTGTGCTTCACAGGCTTCATCGATCGCAGAGCCTCAATGGCACTGAGACTATCTGTGAAGATGAAGTAGTGGTGTGTGGGTAGGGTTTCGATGATTCCAAGAGAGTACTGAATAGCAGCAAGTTCTGCGACGTACACGGAAGCAGGAGCATCGAGTTTGTAGGAGGCGGTAAAATTTTCGTGGAAAACACCGAAGCCAGTGGACTCATCTAGATTAGATCCGTCAGTGTAAAACCTTTTATCATAACTAACATGTTTAAACTTATTCGAAAAAATCTTAGGGATCTCTTGGGGTCGCAATTGATCCGGGATACCAGAAATGTCTTGTTTCATGGTGGTGTCGAAGAATATAGCATTATTAGAAGTATCTAAAAGTGCGACATTGGAGGAATCGTATGAAGAAGGATTAATATCTTGAGCCATATAGTCAAAATATAAAGTCATAAATCTGGATTGAGATTGAAGGTCGACCAACCTCTCGAAATTTTCAATTACTAATGGGTTCATAACTGTGCATCGAATTAGCAACCGGTAAGAGAGATTCCAAAAACGATGTTTCAACGGAAGAATACCCGCTAACACTTCAAGACTCATCGTATGGGTCGACTGCATGCAACCCAAGGCAATACGCAAACAACGATATTGTATTCTCTCTAATTTTATAATGTGCGTGTTCGCGGCGGAGTGAAAGCAGAAACAGCCGTACTCAAGAACTGACAATATCGTTGTTTGGTAAAGCCTTAGAAGGTCTCCTGGGTGGGCTCCCCACCAGGTTCCGGTAATCGTACGAAGAAAATTAATCCTCTGTTGGCATTTTCGTGTCAGATACCTAATATGGCAAGCCCAGGTGCATTTAGAGTCGAACCAGACCCCGAGATATTTAGCGACTAAAACCTGAGAGATCGTTTTACCCGTTAGTAGGAGCTGCAGCTGAGCTGGGTTATGCTTCCTAGAAAAAACGACCAACTCAGTTTTCTCCGGAGAGAATTCGATACCCAGCTTAAGAGCCCATTCAGACAAATTGTCTAAGGTATCTTGCAATGGTCCTTGCAGATCGCTAGCCTCGCTACCAGTAATGGATACAACGCTATCGTCTGCAAGTTGCCTTAGCGTGCATGAATTTGCAAGACATTCATCGATGTCATTGACGTAAAAATTATATAAGAGAGGACTTAAACATGAGCCCTGGGGAAGGCCCATGTAACTAATTCGGGAAGTTGTCGAATCGCCATGTGAGAAATACATATGCTTTTCTGACAACAAATTGAGCAAAAAGTTATTCAGATTTAGTGAAAGTCCCTGCGAATGAAGTTTCGCGCTTAAAACTTCTACAGAGACAGAGTCAAAAGCCCCCTTAATATCCAAGAACGCAGAAGCCATTTGCTCTTTTCGAGCAAATGCGAGTTGAATTCCAGTAGAAAGCAACGCTAGGCAATCGTTCGTCCCTTTGCCCCGGCGAAAGCCAAATTGAGTATCTGAAAGTAAACCGTTTGTTTCGACCCATTTGTCTAACCGTAAGAGGATCATTTTCTCCATTAATTTCCGGAGGCAAGAGAGCATCGCAATCGGCCTATATGAATTGTGATCAGAGGCAGGTTTCCCGGGTTTCCGAATAGCAATGACTTTTACCTCCCTCCAGTCATGCGGAACAATATTTAGCTCAAGAAACTTGTTGAACAAGTCCAACAAGCGTCTTTTTGCAGAGTCGGGTAGATTCTTCAACAGGTTGAATTTTATTCTATCTAACCCTGGAGCCTTATTGTTGCACGACAGGAGAGCCATTGAAAATTCCAACATCGAAAATGGAGGCTCTTCCGTAGTTACTATAAACGCGTCGCGAAAGGTTTTCTGTTCCGGTACATAATCCGGACAGACCTTTTTGGTAAAATCGAGTATCCAGCGATCTGAATACTCCTCACTCTCATTCGAAACGTTACGGTTCCGCATGCGCCTGGCGGTATCCCAAAGAGTGCTCATCGCTGTTTCCCTCGACAACGCGTTTATGAACCACCGCCAGTACCCGCGTTTTTTCGCCTTTACTAAGCTCTTCATCTGCCTGCCCAGTGCCTCGTACTTTCGTAGTAGGTTGACAGTGCCGTACTCCCGGTAGTCCTTATACGCCACGGACCTTCGCGCGTACAGCTCAGAGCACTCTTTGTCCCACCATTTGTTGGGAGGGCGTTGTCTAATCGTTACCCCGGGTATCGGTTTCGTCTGAGCTTGCGTCGCGGCGTCGATTATCAAGCCAGCTAAGAACGCGTATTCTTCCTCCGGAGGAAGTTCCTCGTGAGTCTCGATAAGTTCTGCTGTAATAGACTCATAACGCTTCCAATCAATATTACGTGTAAGGTCGTAGGAAATAATGATTGGGTTCGGGGGAGTTGAACCATTAGCAATTGATATAACGATTGGAAGATGATCACTACCGTGGGGATCGTTGATTACTTTCCACTGGCAATCTAACGCAAGTGATGTCGAGCAAAGGGATAGGTCAAGCACGCTTTCACGTGCTGGAGGAATAGGTACACGTGTCGCTTCCCCAGTATTCAAAAGTGTCATATTGAAGTCGTCGATCAAGTTACAAATTAAAGAAGATCGGTTGTCGTCGTACAGCGACCCCCATAGCGAACAGTGAGAGTTAAAATCTCCCAAAATCAAAAAAGGTGCGGGAAGCAATTCTGCTATATCAAGGAGTTGCTTCTGTTCAATCCGCGCGGATGGGGGAATATATAACGAAACAAGGCAAAGGTCTTTTCCATTCAAATTCGTTTGAATGGCAACAACTTCAATATTCGAGATCGAGGGGAGGTCGATTCTGAAAAAAGAATAGCACTTTTTGATCCCTAAAAGTACCCCTCCACCGTGTGAGTCTCGATCTCGACGAATGATGTTGAAATCGTGGAAATTAAGTTGGTCATTTGAATTGAGAAAAGTTTCACAAAGCGCGAACGCATCACAATTGTATGTGTTTATCAAATGTGAAAATAAATCAAATTTGGGGATGATACTTCTGCAGTTCCACTGTAACACAGTGACAAAATTTCTAACCTCTTTCAACGTATTAGTCATCGAAAGATACGATAGCTGAAATGAGGGGCCAAGTTGCTGTGAGTTGCTTCAAAAAGGTTTTCACTGTTGGGAGAAGGGCAAGAAGAATGTTTTGAAGGGGATCTGGTATGTTGAATGTTTTAAATATCCAGTCCACAATATCAGAGAATTTTATGAACCCTGTTTCTTTTATGTCTTCTGATCGAGAAATGGGTGCACGAGGGGTTTTTGGTGCCCCAGGAAGCGGTGGGTACTCCTGGTTTGATTTGAAATTAAAACCGGGGGGTACTTGCTTCGGTTTTTCTTCACCGCTTCCTTTTCGTGTTGTCTTATTGGTCATTCCACTAGGGGTTATCTTACGACCTTTACGAGAAAGATTAGGAGAGTTGAGCATTCTCCTCTTCCTAGATCCCTCTGGCAAGGCATAGGAACACCCTTCGACGGGATCGTCAGATGTACCCTCATCGGTTGGCAAAAAGGAAAAGATGTTTCCTGTCGAGGGTGGCTCAGCCCTCTTAAGCATTTCTGCAAAAGAGCGCTTTGATCGTTCCTTAAGGGAACGCTTAATTTTTTCCTCGCGCTGTTTGTACGCGGGATATGCCGGAAGGTCATGCCGGGTTCCCTCGCAATAAAGACACTTTTCAGTATCCCCACTGCAAGCGTTCTCAGCATGATTGCCTCCGCACTTGCTACAGCGTGCCTTGTTGCAGCAGTAGGTGGCTGTGTGACCTAACTGCTTACAGTTTTGGCAATGCATGACCCGCGGTACGAACAGGCGTACAGGTAGACGAACCCTGTCCAAGCGGACGTAGTTCGGCAGCGCGGATCCGGCGAATGTTACTCGGAAGGAATCCGAAGGGAGGAATTTCTTCTTCCCTTCTTCGATGGATACTGAATGCAATTGCTTGCAATCCAGTATCTTTACACTTTGCATCAAGGGGTTTTTAAAACAGCCAACTCCATGACGCAAAATGTCATCGACAGTGAGATTCCCCTCGGTAACCACACCGTCGATTTCTACATCCTTGGCAGGGATGTACACGCGATACTCTCTCGTGAAGAGCTCGTAGCCAGCAATTTCGTTTGCTTGCTTCAAGCTACTCACGACAACTCGCAGTTTGTTCGGCCTCACCTTCGTAATCTCGGTTACGGCCGAAAAATGTTTTGCCAGGTCTTTGCCAATTTGAATAATATTCAATGGCTTCTTTATGGGCCGGAAAAAAACAACGTAGGGACCGCCAGCGGCATCTGGGTAAGCTTTTACCCGTACTTCCGGTACTTTTGGTACAGGACTCGGCAAAGGGGAGGGCACAGGGGAAGGTAGGGGTGAGCTGATGGGAGAAATTTCAATTTCTTCCCCGTTTGTTTCCACCTCCAGGAAAAGTTGCACCTGCATGTCGTCCATTTTGCGGGAGCGTTACGCTCTACCGCACACAAACGATAAATATTCGAATATGGGGGGGGGGTTCAAGTAGTTGATGTTAAATTTTAAAAACAATTTTTCAATCTACAATGGATCAAATAAAAAAAAAGACAGTAATACTAATTCTAATAACAATAGTAATAATAATAATAATAATAATTATAGTAATAATATTAATAATAACAATAATAATATCAATAATAATATTAATAATAATATTATAACATAGTAATAATATTGATAATAATAGTAAAAATTCTAAAGGTAATACGTCACCGAACGTCTAAGTCACGACCTCACGGCTGATAGTAGAATTAATCGAGCGTCTCCGCAGAACAAACAATGACGATCCAGCTTCGTGTTGAGACGCAGTGGCCGTGTCCTACACGCGACCTTGTAGATGCCACTTGTAGTTGACTTCCACTCGCTCGATCGTATGATGGTCCGTGCTGCTAGCGGGGTAACAGCGGTGCGGGAGAATTATTCTTGCTGATATATCAGCTGCGTATCGAATCACTGGCGGGGTAGCCTGCCCCTACCAGTGTGCAGATGTTTCTGCCGATATATAACAGGCTATTGTTATCGCGCAGCACAAGAACTAATCGACAAAAAACACCCGTACGATAACTCGTGTATTGTTATTTTGCGAACTCAAACGGAGATAAACAATTTGCGTCTAATCGAGACGAAAGCAAAACAACGAATCAGTATTCACTTTTTGGGTTCTAAAATAATTATGTTGTAATAGAAGTATAAAATATGAAATTTGACGTAATGTAAATGCTCAAGAAATAGCAAAATAAAAGAAATGACTTTTAATTTCGAACAATTCAATCACGAGCGATACCGGGAACATTCAAATGGTACGATACCACAGTTAAATTATATTGTGGCCACATATATTGATCAAAGCATGTATAGTTTTAAATAGCCTTTCTTTTCTTTCCATAACTTTTGAACCACATATCAAATTGTTATGAAGTTTCTATTTGTAAGTTTGAGAGATGACTCGTTCGTATGACACTAGTTATGTTCAAATAAGTCGTGTAATCTTTGAGATAATAGAATTTTGTTGTTTTATCAACAATTTAATACATAACGGTTGCATAGTTCGATTATAATTGAATGAAATGGGAACGTATAGGGCAGCCAAACTTTGAAACCACGTGTTCAATCATAATTCATCAGTTAACCCTTAACTAGCCCGTTCATCTGGTAATACTATTGATCCAATCGGTTGTGTACTTTCTGAGATAAAGTTTCGTGATTTTCACAATTCGGTACATTACAGACGAAGTTACAGTTCGATTACAGTAAAATTCAATACAGTGTTATGAGTTAGCTAGACCTTTAATTTGACACTAATATCGTGAAAATCGGTTCAGCCAGAAAAGTGAGTGAGTTTATGTATTCTTCGGAATATGTTTCTTTTCATAGCTAGATTTCACATTTTTAAACATAACAGGCAAAGTAATAGTCCGATTGCAAAAAAATCAATAGGGTCTTATGGGGTAACTAGACCTTTCATATGGCACTGATTTTGTGGAAATCGGTCCAGCCATCTCTGAGAAACATGAGTGAAATTTAACAGTCTTCAGAACGTTTGTTTTCATAACTTTTGAATCACATGTTCAATCTATATGAAATTCAAAAGTTAAAAAGTTTTTAAGATAGCTCGTTCATTTGATACCAATTTTCTTGAAATCGGTTGTGTGGTTTCTGAGATATTGATGTTTCGTGGTTTTTACATTTTTAAACATAACCTCTAGAATAAAAATCCAATTACAATGAAATTCAATAGGGTCTTATGGGGCAACTAGAACTTTCATTTGCATGTAGTTTCATTTAAATCGGTCCTGCCATCTCTGAGAAAAGTGAGTGAAAATAAAAATCTGCACATACACACACACATACACACACACACATACATACAAAAAATGCTCAGCTCGTCGAACTGAGTCGAGTGATATACGCCATTCGTTCCTTTGGAGCATTTTCATATCTTCGGTTTTGCAAGTGATCTAGGAGAAAGGCAAAAAGTTGAAAAAAAAATTTTCATTAGGAGTAAAATATTCGTGCTGAAGAAATAGCGAAATTAAAGAAATGACTTTGAATTTCGTACACTTCAATCACGAGCAATACCGGGAACGTACGAATAGCACAATACCAAATTAAAATTTTGTTGAGGTTATATGTTTTGATCAAAGCAATTACAGTTTTAAATAGTCTTTGAAATTCGTTTCTTTTCATAACTTTTGAACCACACATCAAATTGCTATGAAATTTCTTACCTGTGAGTTTGAGAGATAACCCGTTCAAATGACACTAGATATGTTCAAAAAAGTCGTGTGATCTTTGAGGTAATAGACTTTCGTTGTTTTTATAATTTAATACATAACGGTTGGAATAAAAATACGATTATAGTCAAATAAAATCGGAACCTCTAGGAAAGCCAAACTTTTCATTTGACACTAAGATTGTTGAATTTAGTCCAGCCATTTTTGGGAAAACGAGTGAATTTGAAAAGTCACCGGAGCATGTTTCTTTTCACAATTTTTGAACCACGTGTTTAATCACTATAAAATTCATCAGTAAACCTTTTACTAGCCCGTTCATTTGATAGGTACCAATATTGTTCAAATCGGTTGTGTACCTTCTGAGCTAAGGAAGTTTCATGATTTTCATATTTTGATACATTACAGACAAAGTAACGGACCGATTGCATTGAAATTCACTAGGGTGTTATGAGCCAGCTAGACCTTTCATTTGACACTAATTTCGTGAAAATCGGTTCAGCCATCTCTGAGAAAAGTGAGTGAGTTTAAGTAGACTTCGGAATATGTTTCTTTTCAAAGCTGGATTTCATATTTTTAAACATAACAGGCAAAGTAATAGTCCGATTGCAAAAAAAACCAATAGGGTCTTATCGGGTAATTATACCTTCGAAATGACACTGATTTTGTGGAAATCGGTCCAGCCATCTCTGAGAAACATGAGTGAGAATAAACACTCTTCAGAACACGTTTCTTTAAATAACTTCTGAACCACACGTTCAATCTTCATGAAGCTCAAAAGTTATTTAAAACCAATTTTGTTAAAATCGGTTGAGTAGTTTCTGAGATAATGATGTTTCGTGATTTTCACATTTTTAAACATAACCTCTAAACTAAACATCCGATTGCAATGAAATTCAATAGGGTCTTATGGGGCAACTAGACCTCTCATTTGCAATTAATTTCATGAAGATCGGTCCAGCCATCTCTGAGAAAATCGAGTGAGATTGGGAGAGCGTTACACACACACACACACACATACACACACACATACGCACACACACACACATACAGAAAATGCTCAGCTCGTCAAACTAAGTCGATTGATATTCGAGATTCGACCCTTTGGAGCACTTTTATACCTTTGGTTTTTCCAGTGATTGCTATACCTTTCTAGGAGAAAGGCAAAAATGGCAAAAAGACTAATCGATAATTTGAAAACATTGCAAGTAGCAAATCTAGTAAATGTGCCCGTTTACATAGACACGAGATCGAAGTGCGTAATGCAGCTTATTCACGCGCTTAGGGACATGAAGTGTATAAACATTCTAAAAACAGTGCCATCTAGTCGAAGTGACAGAAAAAATAAAACCTAAATTAATCCACCTAGCGGTCAGACCCAGCCTTTCTCATTCAAACTTATTATTTGTTAAAACAGATTAACATGAACGCTTCAATCCAATAAATGTATATTCTTTCATAAGGTTCTAAAAAATTGATGTTGTAATCTATACATATAAAAATTCAGTCCGGTCTGTATGTCTGTCTGTCTGTCTGATCCATATAGGCTCGAAAACTACCGAACCGATCGGCGTGAAACTTTGTATGTAGGGGTTTTTGGTGCCGATAAAGGTTCCTATGATAGTTTGAGTCTTCTGAAAGAGAGGGGTCCCAAATACAAATGAAACACAAATTTCTGCATATCTCGAAAACTAATCAACTAAATGGAACCAAATTTGGCAGGTAAGTGTTTTTAGTGGTAAAAAATATGTTCATAATGTTTTGACACCCTCCTTCTTTTGGAAGGGAGGGGTGCAATACAAATGAAACACAGATTTCTGCACATCCTGAGAACTAACCAACTGAATGGAACCAAATTTGGCAGGTGAATATTTTTAGAGGTAACAAATATGTGCATAATGGTTTGACATCCCTCCCTTTTCTATGAGGGAGAGGTTCCATAAAAATGAAACACAATTTTCGTACAGCTCAAGAACCAATCAAGAAAATACAACCAAATTTGGTATGAGAATGTTTTGAGAGGTAACAAGTAAGTCCATAATGGTTCGACGCTCCTCTCTCATGCACATGTTTCTGCACATCTCGCGAACTAATCAACTAAATGGAACCATATTTGGTGATTGAAAGTTTTCAGTGGCAACAAATATGTTCCATCATTGACCTCAGGTAACATTTTGGATTGTATGATGGCAACATACGGTTTCTGGAAAACAGCTAAAAATGGCCGATTTTCCACAATATAATAATATCCGGATCTAGAATGATACACAGAAGCTCAAATCAACCACAGACACCATTTTGAATTCTAAGATGGCGACTTCCGGTTTCTGAAAAACAGCTGGAAATGATCAAATACCACCCAATATGAGTATCTCCGGAGCCAGAATGTTGCAAGAAGCTAAAAATTGACTTCAGACACCATCATGAATTGTAGGATGGCAACTTCTGGTTTCTGGAAAACAGCCAAAAATGGCCGATTTTCGCCTAACATGAGTATCTCCGGAACTAGAATGATACACAGCAGCTGAAATCGACCACAGACCCCATTTTGGATTCTAGGTTGGCGACTTCCGGTTCCTGGGGAACAGCCGAAAATGATCGACTAACACCCAATATGGGTGTTTCTTCAATCAGAATGACGCTCAGAGGCCAGAAATTATCTTAAATACCATTTTGAAATCCAAGACGGCGACTTCCGGTTTGTGAAAAACAGCCTAAAATAACCAACCAGGCACCATTTTGAATTGCTAAATGGCAACTTCTAAGAAACAGTCGAAAATGACCAAATTATACTCAATAGGGATATTTCCGTAATCGAGATGTTGCGAAACCAAACATTGACCCTGGACACCATTTTGAATTTAAAGACGACCACTTTTAGTTTCTGGAAAACAACCAAAATAACTAAATACCTCCCAATATGGGTATTTCCGGTGTCAGATTGGTGCCAGAAAATCTGCTGAAAATGACCGAATACCAGCCAATATGAATATATTTAGAATTAAGGCGTTGTACAGAAGCCAAAAGTCGAGGATGTTGTTATTTCGATAAAACCAATCATTTCAAACGGTTTGTTATTTGACTTTGATCATATCCTATGGCCGATTCTCCGTGCATTTGCAGCCTTTAAACACATCGCAAGGAATCAACGAATTTGGAACGTTCAAATAGTACGATACCACATTTAAATTATATTGAGGTCACAAATATCGAAAAAAGCAAGTATCTTTTTAAATAGTCTTTGAATTTCTTTTCTTTCCATAACTTTTGAGCCACATATCAAATTGTTATGAAATTTGTTATTTGTAAGTTTGAGAGATGACTCGTCCGTATGACACTAGTTATGTTCAAATAAGTCATGTAATCTTTGAGATAATAGACTTCCGTTGTTTTATTAACAATTTAATAACGGTTACTTGAGTTCAATTATAATCAAATGAAATGGGAACGTATAGGGCAGCCAAACTTTGAAACCACGTGTTCAATCATAATTCATCAGTTAACGCTTAACTAGTCCGCTCGTCTGATAATAATGTTGATCAATTCGGTTGTTTAGTTTCTGAGATAACGAAGTTTCGTGATTTTCACATTTCGGTACATTACAGACGAAGTTACAGTTCGATTACAGTAAAATTCAATAGGGTGTTATGAGGCAGCTAGACTTATCTATTGACACTAATTTTGAGGAAATCGGTTCAGCCATCTCTGAGAAAAGTGAGTGAGTTCAAGTAGTCGTCGGAATATTTTCCTTTTCATAGCTGGATTTCACATTTTTAAACATAACAGGCAAAGTAATAGTCCGATTGCAAAACAAATCAATTGGGTCTCATGGGGCACCTAGACCTTCCATTTGATAATGATTTTATGGAAATCGGTCCAGCCATCTCTGAGAAACATGAGTGAGATTAAACTGTCTTCAGAACACGTTTCTTCTCGTAACTTTTGAACCACAAGTTCAATCTTTATAAAATTCAAAAGTTAAGGGTTTTCAAAGTAGCCCGTTCATTTGAAACCAATTTTGTTCAAATCGGTTGTGTGGTTTTAGAGATAATGATGTTTCATGATTTTTACATTTTGATACATAACCTCTAAACTAAAAATCCGATTACAATAAAATTTAATAAGGTCTTATGGGACAACAAGACCTTTCATTTGCAATTAATTTCATGAAAATCGGTCCAGCCATCTCTGAGAAAAGTGAGTGAGAATAAAAATCTGCACATACACACACACATACAGAAAATGCTCAGCTCGTCGAGCTGAGTCGAGTGATATATGCCATTCGGCCCTTTGGAGCACTTTTATATCTTCGGTTTTGCAAGTGATTGCTATACCTTTTTAGGAGAAAGGCAAAAACATTAAAGTGCTAGAAAAATTCGAGCCAGTGAAATCAAGCAACATAGCAAAAACAGTGAAAAAACAATTAAACGGAGAACACGGACAAATAGTTATCTCCACAAATAAAGCCATAATGTCCGACAAAAAAGCCGAAGTACTCAATATAGGTGGCCAAATGTTGGCAGTTTTCGAATCCACGTGCTAAGAAATGGAAACCCCACCAACCATGGACGACTGCATAGCAGATAACATGCTAAACCAGGTAAAAGAAGAACTGGAAAACTGGGACGACGAAGAGTACAGCCAGAGATTGATCCAGCAACAGGAGCAGCAGCAACAAAACCAACAGCAGATCAGACAACAATTACTTCAACGACAGCTACAGCAACTAAGCAACAACTAGAAAACCAGAGTTGCAGCCACGCCAACCAAGTAAGGGAAACAGCTGTTAAGCAGCAAAGGCAGCTATTACTATCTATACCAAATGCATAACTATATAACCCTATAATAACATTACTAAGTTTACTATTTATATCAAATTCATAACAATAAAACCCTATAACATATTAAATAAGCATCGAAAACAAATAAACTAATGTTAGAAATCATTGACAGTGAGTTGCACATCCTGACAAAAATTCTGAGTAACTTAAAAAAGTCAATATATCAGAAAATAAGAGTAGAAACGCTTAAAGCCAAAGCGACATACGCTGCAAAACTTTATTACGAAATAGAAAGGAATCTCATAGAAAACGAAGAAGAGATTCCCGAAAATAAGTTAAACTGCCTCATAAAACAGCAAGAGAGACAAATTTCGAAACACATCAAATTATAAATAAAAAGTTAGCAGAAAATAATATAATCATGGCTAACCAAAATAATCAACCACCCACCTTCGATCTAAAAACAGCAACTTCACTTATCCAAAATTATGACGGCTCAGCAGACGGGCTAGATGCATTTATTGACGCATTAAATCTTCTTAAGGAACTTACAGCAAAAGCACACATTGCCACTGCAATCAAATTCATAAAAACCCGGGTCAGCGGAAAAGCGCGATCAGCGTTACCGACCAGCCCATTAACAATAGACGAAATAATAAATAACATTAAACAAGCATGTCAGAGTACTGAAACACCAGACTCTGTCATAGCAAAACTTAAAGCTATTCCCAACAAAGGGGAAAGACAAAAATTTTGTGACGAAGTAGAAACCCTCACACAAAAATTGTCAACCCTATACATTAACAGCAAAATACCTGCAGACGTAGCACAGGAAATGGCTACTATGATTGATGTGCTAATAAACGGCATAACCAACACCGAAATGAAAATAATTTTAAAAGCTGGAAAATTCACAACGGTCCAAAGTGCGATAAAGGAAATAAATGAAACTAAAACCGAACCGACCTCACAAATCTTCGCAGTAAATAAAAATAACGCGAGAGGACGAGGCCAACAGTACCGTAACAATTGATGTGCTAATAAACGGCATAACCAACACCGAAATGAAAATAATTTTAAAAGCTGGAAAATTCACAACGGTCCAAAGTGCGATAAAGGAAATAAATGAAACTAAAACCGAACCGACCTCACAAATCTTCGCAGTAAATAGAAATAACGCGAGAGGACGAGGCCAACAGTACCGTAACAATTATACCAATCATGGCCAAAGCAACTACCAGCGCCAAGGCCAAAGCAACTACCAACATTATAACCAAAACAGCTACCAAAATCCATTGCAACCATACAACCAAAATTTTAGAGGAAATAATAACTATAGACGGGGCACGAACCGAGGAAATACTCATTTCCGAGGCAACCCTCGAAATGGAAGTTACCAGTACAGGCCTGGACATAACGTATTTTTCGCACAGGCGGAAAACTATCCAGGCCCCCAATTGTTTGGGGGCAATCCGGTAGGAAATCAAGAAGGCAACCAGATAGGCAATCAGATGGACAACCACGAATACAACCACGCCCACATAAACAAACACAACCAATCGATTTCACTACCACCAAACGAAGACCAATATTAAAAAAAAGGTGTTATTAAATTAACACAAACTGTTCAAACTTTATCGCAATCAAATCAAATTTTTCAAACTCCGAGTGTACTTTACTAGTAGACTCAGGAGCCGAATTATCAATTTTTAAGGCAAGTACAATGAAGTAAACCTTAAATATAAATTAAGATGCAAATTGTACCATTACCGGGATAAACACCCTACCTTCAGAAACAATAGGGACAACATCCGCGAAAATCTACCTTCAAAATATTGTGATTTCAGAGCAAAATTAGAATTTTGCGCTCTAACTGACAACCGCAACTGACAACCGAAAATGACAATCTTAGACAGCACCGATAAAAATGCGACTCAAGAACTTGTTTGTCAAAGCGTATGCACTCTTAATTTACTTCAATTGAAATTGAATAGCATTGACTTAAAGCGAATTTCTTTATTCCACTGTGTGCGGGCAAAACTGCCGAGGAATAATAAAACGTCATCGCCATTTAAGACGTAAGTAAGAAAGAGATGTCAGATAACTGTTTACGAATATAGCACGTGCGGAAGTGGGTTGAAGCTGACAAATTTTACAGTGCGCTTCGGGCAGCACGGCAGGTCAAAACTGGGTCAAAATCGAGCGAATAAAGAAGGGTTTTGACAGCAGTTAGTGCGCTTCCGAGTCAAAACGAGGTGAGCTGGTGGAATAAAAAAATTCGCTATTAGTGCCGCCTTGATTTCAATATAACATAGTTTTCACAAAAAATGACTTTCCGTGCTTCGACGAATTGAAGTTTCGGACTTCGTTAATATTGTTATAGTTCGGCCATTTGGAGCTGTTTGCAAAATACTGTTTCGATATTTAATGGTCTCCATGGCGTTGCCTCCGCTCTAATTTCTAAAATAACTGTGAAAGCTAACGGGACTGGTGATACGCTACTAAAATAAAACGCGAGGTGTACTCTTCGACAGTCAACTATAAACTGATCTATTATCTTCATCAGAACACTGAGCCAGCCAGTTGTTCAGACAGGGTTGTATTCTAGGGTGGTCACCACAGTTCTCCCCCCTTTAGTTTAAACAATATTTTTCTGATAATGGCCAAACTTCACTGCCATATAGGTATTCATTTTTTTTTTTTTTGAATGCGGTTAAACATGACTGCCGCTTTAACTTTTTTTTTTTTTTCAGATAGTGGCGAAACAATACTGCCACAAACTCAAACTTATGTTTGTTTTAATATATAAAATCGACATCCCTTTTAGGACGCTTCGGTCTACTAGAGCGACGCAAACTTTCTGGATGACAACTCGAGCTTGATGGTTGATTCGATTGCGACCACTGTCGCGTAGATGGGCCCTCCTGGGGATCAACTTCCTCAGGTGGTAAACGCGCCGATCTGCCACCACCTTCCGAATCACAAACCATTGGATGATCGTCAGATGTGCCTCGGTAAATAAACGAATCTGCTGCGAAACCAAGGAATCCGCCAGCATCGTCGTCAACGCTTTCATCGTCATCGTCATCACGCGCTCGTTTCCGGTTAACACTGGCTCTCCGCAAACACTTGGCGGGGCAAAACTTTTATAAATTATTTTTTTTTTCTGCCGCTTTTTACACCAGCGGGAAACAAACTTTTGGCAAACTGAACGCCGCGAAACCACTTCACCAGCAAACTTAACGCCGGGAAAAAAAACTGTTCGTAGGCTACGGAAACACTGTCGCAAAACTAAAATGCTCGTACACACGCGAATTTCTAAGAAACAAAAAAAACCGATTTCCTCGTCGCCACTCAAATAACTGTGAAAGCTAACGGGACTGGTGATACGCTACTAAAATAAAACGCGAGGTGTACTCTTCGACAGTCAACTATAAACTGATCTATTATCTTCATCAGAACACTGAGCCAGCCAGTTGTTCAGACAGGGTTGTATTCTAGGGTGGTCACCACAATTTCGAGGTCAACTAACTTGTCACGTAACTTTGGCGTTTGGCCCATGGCCAAAAAAATTAGTCTTATGAATACCACATTATTTTTTCACTGTTCACGGAACTAAAATCACTAAAATTACTAGTTAACATCCTCTCCTTTTATGTTTAACATTTACTTCTAGCGAAAATCCGAAGCTTCTGAGCCCTACCGCTAAACGAAATTCGAAGGCCTAATTTCCCCATAACTTCTATTGGCTCCAGCATGAGAATTCCTAAGCTCCACAAAGTCTTGTTTTGGAAATTTGTTTCCTTGGATAACATAAATGTTTTCCAGTACCGCAAAAGCGTACAGCGCATTGTTTCTATGTCTGTTTCTTGACTCTTCAAAAATAAGCTTTATTACTATCATAACATGTAGCGTTATTACTATCATAACATGTTAGACATAATTGGCCCACGACTTTTATTTTATGGCATCGTTGTGATATATACATCAAATCGACAAAAGCATGCGAACTTTAACAAACCAGTAAAAATAGGCGAAATGGTGCCCATCGCTGATGGCAATAAATCGTGCATGCCTTTGATGGTGAATATGATATTCTTTTCTCGATCAAGACAAACGAAAACCTAAAGCCTGTAGTACACTCTTTGTCTAATGGTCAAATATTTGACCTTCTGACATAATGGTCAAATATTTGACCTTCTGACATAATGGTCAAATATTTGACCTTCTGACATAATGGTCAAATTTATTTGACATCATGGTTGTTGTTTGCCCGTGTTTGCCCCATGTTAAAATTGGAGAGTGACAAACAATTATATTTGACCAAATTTTTATCTGTCAAAAAATGACAAATATTTGACGCTCGGTCAAAGAGTGTAATACAGGCTTAAGAAACAAATAAGAAGACTCTAATTAAATAATGAGGTGTAGAGAATAAAACTTATTCGGATATTTTTGTATTTCAATTACGAACATTTTACTATCCCCAGTTGAACGTGTATCGATTGCTATTCCTTACAGCACTTTTTACCAGTGTTTGAGATGTCTGACAATTGCGGGTGTTGCTTCTTCTTTTTCTTGAAAATACCCTGCCGCAGACAGACGTCCAAGCTGAGTTCCAAACTTGTGTAAAGTTTTTTGTAGTAGCGATCCGTAACCAGATAGCGCTACCAGTACCGCCAGCCTCGTACACCAGCGAAAAAAAATGTATTGTGGCGATAAGGTCACCAGGCGGTGCTAGTGTACAAGTGATTTATAGCGCAATTTACTTTGAAAATTTACACGGAAATTTTGATCAATCTTGTTCTTGCTTGGACGTCTGTCTGTGACCCTGCATTCTAATTTTTTTGTGAAAGGACAATATCTAAGACAAGACGCGACAGCTGGCTTCTTATTTTTCTTTTCGTTACGGCCGTCATCCCCGTCGAAATTTTTTTCAACGTTCCATACCGTTGATGCCAGAATGATTATTATAACTTCTGCAGGTCAATGAAAATAAAACAAATTGAAATTGCAATATATAGGCGAATAATACTAAATTTTTATTCATTATTTTATGTTCAATAAAGCATACTTCTGCTATCAAATTTTTTCTTCCTAAGTTTCTTGGTACCCAAATTTTTTGTTCCTAAGTTTATTGGACTTCAACCGAATTAGTAAAAAACGTTTAATCAATGCATTTTTAAAGTTATAACAGTGAAATACATTACTCGGTAATATCATGTACCTTGCATATTTTTGCATCAATATTTATGAACAATTATAATAGCTAAATTATGACTCTCCAGCATCACTGCTTTACAGTGAAAAGTAACCTCGTTGTATTTTCTACGTGACGATTGCGTTATCAGATTCAGCCAATCAGCAGCCGGTTCAAATTGGTTGAATGTAACGGTGACCAGCTGTCGCGTCTTGTCTTAGGCCAATATCAAAACAAAACTAAAGCCTGTAGTACACTCTTTGTCTAATGGTCAAATATTTGACCTTCTGACATAATGGTCAAACTTATTTGACATCATGGTTGTTGTTTGCCCGTGTTTGCCCCATGTTAAAATTGGAGAGTGACAAACAATTATCTTTGACCAAACTTTTATCTGTCAAAAAGTGCCAAATATTTGACGCTTTGTCAAAGAGTGTAATACAGGCTTAAGTGTTACATGATTGATTGGGTGATACTGAGTATCGATACTTTCTCGATTGTCATTGTATCGATACCAGACCTCACGGTTTCAAGTATACTTTATAGATATATATATTCTCCTTTCCCAAAAAAAATTAGAATGCAGGGTATTTTCAAGAAAAAGAAGAAGCAACACCCGCAACTGTCAGACATCTCAAACACTGGTAAAAAGTGCTGTAAGGAATAGCAATCGATACACGTTCAACTGGGGATAGCCAAATGTTCGTAATTGAAATACAAAAATATCCGAATAAGTTTTATTCTCTACACCTCATTAGTTAATTAGAGTCTTCTTTTTTGTTTCTTAAGCCTGTATTACACTCTTTGACCGAGCGTCAAATATTTGTCATTTTTTGACAGATAAAAATTTGGTCAAATATAATTGTTTGTCACTCTCCAATTTTAACATGGGGCAAACACGGGCAAAAAACAACCATGATGTCAAATAAATTTGACCATTATGTCAGAAGGTCAAATATTTGACCATTATGTCAGAAGGTCAAATATTTGACCATTAGACAAAGAGTGCACTACAGGCTTTAGGTTTTCGTTTGTCTTGATCGAGAAAAGAATATCATATTCATCATCAAAGGCATGCACGATTTATTGCCATCAGCGATGGGTACCATTTCGCCTATTTTTACTGGTTTGTTAAAGTTCGCATGCTTTTGTCGATTTGATGTATTTATCACAACAATGCCATAAAATAAAAGTCGTGGGACAATTATGTCTAACATGTTATGATACTAATAACGCTACATGTTATGATAGTAATAAAGCTTATTTTTGAAGAGTCAAGAAACAGACATAGAAACAATGCGCTGTACGCTTTTGTGGTACTGGAAAACATTTATGTTATCCAAGGAAACAAATTTCCAAAACAAGACTTTCTGGAGCTTAGGAATTCTCATGCTGGAGCCAATAGAAGTTATGGGGACATTAGGCCTTCGAATTTCGTTTAGCGGTAGGGCTCAGAAGCTTCGGATTTTCGCTAGAAGTAAATGTTAAACATAAAAGGAGAGGATGTTAACTGGTAATTTTAGTGATTTTAGTTCCGTGAACAGTGAGAAAAAAATGTGGTATTCATAAGACTAATTTTTTTGGCCATGGGCCAAACGCCAAAGTTACGTGACAAGTTGGTTGACCTCGAAATTAGAGCGGAGGCAACGCCATTGGAACCATTAAATATCGAAACAGTATTTTGCAAACAGCTCCAAATGGCCGAACTATAACAATACTAACGAAGTCCGAAACTTCAATTCGTCGAAGCACGGAAGGTCATTTTTTGTGAAAACTATGTTATATTGCATACTGTTTAAGCATCAACAAATAATGAATTATAACTAGTTTTTTTCGTAGAACATTCTGATTGCAAACCATAATGCGGCTCTGCTGCATAGTCAAGGGCAAGAAATCAAGGCGGCACTAATAGCGAATTTTTTTATTCCACCAGCTCACCTCGTTTTGACCCGGAAGCGCACTAACTGCTGTCAAAACCCTTCTTTATTCGCTCGATTTTGACCCAGTTTTGACCTGCCGTGCTGCCCGAAGCGCACTGTAAAATTTGTCAGCTTCAACCCACTTCCGCACGTGCTATATTCGTAAACAGTTATCTGACATCTCTTTCTTACTTGCGTCTTAAATGGCGATGACGTTTTATTATTCCTCGGCAGTTTTGCCCGCACACAGTGGAATAAAGAAATTCGCTTTAAGTCAATGCTATTCAATTTCAATTGAAGTAAATTAGGAGTGCATACGCTTTGACAAACAAGTTCTTGAGTCGCATTTTTATCGGTGCTGTCTAAGATTGTCATTTTCGGTTGTCAGTTGCGGTTGTCAGTAAGAGCGCAAAATTCTAATTTTTTTTCTGAAATCACAATATAAATATCAAGCACTGACCATTCGCGTTGACGGTGTTGCTGATATTTGTTTGGTTTTTGCATGCGAAAAAGAAGGAAGGAAATATTTTTGCTTTTGTCATCACGCACATTTTGACAATTGCATATGAGAGTTCACGTAGGTGCGAACAGCCTTCAAAATCTCTTTCAACGCGAATAACCCGAATTGATGGAGTGATTTCTTATCAACCTACCAAGGTAGCAGTCATGATAGAAATTTCTTTTGTCTATATAATAAAATATTTTTGTCAAGCGTTTCGATAACGCTAGTATCGATACCCATCATCCGAACTGCGAAATCGTGTGCGAGATTCGACTGTGATAATCGTGTATTTCAGGGTAGTCGAATTTGGCGTAAAAGTCGCAATATAGTCGACTCTTCCTTCCCAATACCTACTGACGGTATTTTAGGCCGAGATTTCTTATCGAAATTTCGTTGCATCATCAACTATGACACATGGTTATTATCCGGAACTTTTGCTTCAGAAGAATTTCAAATTCCGATTGAAGATAATTTAAATGGTGAATTTGTCCTTCCACCACGTTGCGAAGTACTAAAGCAAATTCACACTAAGGAACTTTTTGAAGACCACGTATTAATTTCCAACGAAATCTGTCCTGGAGTATTTTGCGCAATTTCCTTGATTGACAAATCCAACAAATTGGCAAAATTCATAAACACTACTGAAAAAACCGTTAGAATCAGTAAAAACTTCCAAAAACGTTTAGTACCACTGAAAAGCTACGATATATTTGCATATGACGAGTTGAAAAAGGAAAATCGAAACAACAAACTTCTAACAGAATTAAAAACAGATCACATACCCAGCCACTACAAACAAAAATTGATTGAGCTTTGTTCAAAATATAATGATGTTTTCGCTTTGAAAGGAGACACACTCGCCTCCAATAATTTTTACAAACAATCCATCAATTTACAGGATAACAATCCAGTTTATATAAAAAATTACAGAACCCCCGAAGTCCTAAAAATCGAAACCAATGCTCAAGTCGAAAAAATGTTACAAGAATCATAAAGCCTTCTTATTCACCTTACAACTCACCAATTCTGTTGATACCAAAAAAATAAACCGATGAAGATAAAAAATGGCGTCTTGAAGTTGATTTTAGACAACTTAACAAGAAAATAATCGCCGATAAATTTCCTCTGCCCAGGATAGACGACATATTGGACCAACTGGGTAGAGCCAAACATTTTTCCACTCTTGATCTGATGTCCGGATTTCATCAGATCGAGATAGAGGATGAATCAAAGAAATATACAGCCTTCTCCACCAGCACTGGTCACTATAAATTTAATAAGTTACCGTTCGGACTAAGTATTTCACCGAACAGTTTCCAGAGAATGATGACCATCGCACTCAGCGGTTTACCACCCGAGTGTGCCTTTCTGTACATAGACGATATCATTGTTATCGGTTGTTCAGTAGAGCATCATTTGAAAAACTTCAATATTTCAACTTGAAGTTGAATCTTGAAAAATGTCATTTTTTTTGTTCAGATGTCTTACCTTGGACATCACATATCTAGTCACGGCATACTTCCTGACAAATCTAAACACGAAACCATAGTGAATTACCCAAAACCAACAAATTGCGATGAAGTCAGAAGGTTTGTAGCCATTTGCAACTACTACAGGAGATTTATACCTTACTTTTCAGAGCTTGCGTCGTAGAATTAAAAAATTGTAATTATTAATGTAAATACTGTTTATCTGGAGAGCACATCCATAGATTGATCTCACTGCATGACATCAATCTTCCCTAGGAGGGATGGTGTCATGAATAGAGAGCCACTGGCCTAAAACAAAATACACAATCATAACAAGCCATCCGCGTTCATACATTGATACCCAACAGTAATATTTATTGTAAACAGATGACGATGCAACAGCATTGTCGTTACCCTTCAATTCGCTCATTCTATACCCCGCCGCGCAGGCATCGCCCGTTAGTGCAAGCCTACGATGCAAAAGGGATTCAAATTACAAATATCGAACAGGGCCAGTGCCATCCAAATTATTTAGCCTTGAATTATCGAACCTGGCTTTCCAGCTTTCTCTTTCTTTCTATCATTAAGATAGGTTAAGCAAACATTGTACAATTAGTATATAAGGCCAGAAATTATCCAAATAAAGACACTCGATAAAGTACTTTTGACTAGATTATTCCTATGCGTGTCCGTTCTGGTGGATACCCTGGAGGTCAATACTTCCCTGGTCCACCATAGTTCGGAAACCAGGAACCTGGGAGAGTTTTTTCTCAAAAGGCAAGTAATGTTCAATAGTGACCAACTCCTTAAAGTGAAACAACCATATAATACGGCGACATACAACAACAGATACCATTTTGAATTCTAAGATGGCGACTGCCGTTATTGGGTGTTATTCGATCATTTTCGGCTGTTTCCCAGGAACATGTGCAAAAGAGGGAGGGGCGTCGAACCATTATGGACATATTTGGTTCCTCTGAAAACATTCAAGCAGAATGACGCTCAGAGGCCAGAAATTATCATAAATACCATTGTAAAATCCAAGATGGCGACTTCCGGTTTGTGAAAAATAGCCTAAAATAACCAAATACCATCCAATATGAGTGTCTCTGGAACAAGAATGATGCAATGAGCTTTCAATTGACCTCAGGCACCACTTTGAGTTGCTGAATGGCAACTTCTAGGAAAATGTCGAAAATGACCGAATAACACTCAATATGGATATTTCCGTAATCGAGATGATGCATAGAAACCAAACATTGACCCTGGACACCAAAATAACTAATTACCTCCCAATATGGGTATTTCCGGTGTCAGATTGATGCCAGAAAATCTGCTGAAAATGACCGAATACCACCCAATATGAATATATTCAGAATTAAGAAGCCAAAAGTCGAGGATGTTGTCATTTCGATAAAACCAATCATTTCAAACGATTTGTTATTTGACTTTGATCATATCCTATGGCCGATTCGTCGTGCATTGGCAGATCTTGAACACATCGCAAGAAATCAACGAATTTGGAACGTTCAAATAGTACGATACCACATTTAAATTATGTTGAGGCCACATATATCGATCAAAGCAGGTATAGTTTTAAATAGTCTTTGAATTACTTCTCTTTCCATAACTTTTGAGCCACATATCAAATTGTTATGAAGTTTGTTATTTGTAAGTTCGAGAGATGACTAGTTCGTATTACACTAGTTATGTTCAAATAAGTCATGTAATCTTTGAGATAATAAACTTTCGTTGTTTTATTAACAATTTAATACATAACGGTTGCTTAAGTTCGAATATAATCAAATGAAATGAGAACGTATAGGGCAGTCAAACTTTGAAAGCACGTGTTCAATCATAATTCATCAGTTAACCCTTAACTAGCCCGCTTATCTGACAATAATATTGATTAAATCGGTTGTGTACTTTCTGAGATACTGAAGTTTCGTGATTTTCAAATTTCGGTACATTACAGACGAAGTTACCGTTCGATTCCAGTAAAATTCAATAGGGTGTTAAGAGGCAGCTAGACTTATTATTTGACACTAATTTTGTGGAAATCGGGTCAGCCATCTCTGAGAAAAGTGAGTGAGTCCAAGTAGTCTTCGGAATATGTTCCTTTTCATAGCTGGATTTCACATTTTTAAACATAACAGGCAAAGGAATAGTTCGATTGCAAAACAAATCAATAGGGTCTTATGGGGCAACTAGACCTTCCATTTGACAGTGATTTTAAGAAAATCGGTCCAGCCATCTCTGAGAAACATGAGTGAGATTAAACAGTCTCCAGAACACGTTTCTTTTCATAACTTTTGAACCACAACTTCAATCTTTATAAAATTCAAAAGTTAAGGATTTTTTAGGTATCCCGTTCATTTGAAATCAATTTTGTTCAAATCGGTTGTGTAGATTTTGAGATAATGATGTTTCATGATTCGGCCCTTTGGAGCACTTTTATACTTCCGGTTTCGCAAGTGATTGCTATACCTTTCTAGGAGAAAGGCGAAAATAAAACCAGCAGAAATTTTCAAGGAGTATTTTTTCTCCTAAATCGTGTAAATCTATTTTAACATATTGAATGAGAAAGGCTAGCTAGGTGGATTAATTTGGGTTTTTCCTTATACCGTCAGTAATGTTCAGATACTTTTTTAGGATATTTTTCGTGATTGAGCTTTGCCAGTGATATCGGTGAAACGTTGATTCCAGCAAGGCCTCTGTTGAATAATTCAATTTTCTGTACTCTGGAGTATTCTTTTTGAATGCTTTCTTGAGAATATGATGATACGATTGTTGTAGTAGATGGCCAATTCGTATACAGATGCAGATGGTTGCAACTCCGTCGGTAGAATGTTTTTTCCACATCCTGATGTTGATGGTTCCATGAATGAATCCACACACTCTTCGAGATCAAATTTATCTTTCACTTTGATAGAATATAATCTACACGAATCACAAATTGATAAATACGTATTAAAATGAGCTTGATTGTTCAATATTTTTAATTTTGCAATAACGTTTTCGTTTTTTTTTTAAGGGATTTTAACCGAGGCGGTTATTCGTCCCTAGTTTTCGATTATTTCGCGTAAGCTTGATGAGCACCGACGATCAGCAAAGGGTTTACAGCACTTGGGCTTCGTGTATTTCAAAATTTTAGAAGTAAAAAAATGGTACACTAAGGTCGTTTTTTACGCGGTTGTTTTTACGCGGGTATTTTTCACGCGGCTTTTTTTCACGTGGATTCCGGAATTTACGCGTTTTTTTAACGCGGCACGTATCCCCCGTGTAAAAAGCGACTTAAGTGTGTTTTGAAAAATAGAAATAAATACTAGTCTTTAGTGATTGTTACATCAAGGCAACCAGTGAAAAGTTGTCCTTGACATCAGATTGGAAAGTTTGATTATTTTTTGTCCAACCTCGAATATAAATAGATGTTCTTTACTAAAAACTCCTCAGTTCATTTAAACCTTTAGACATATTATTCTGGCGAAGAGGATCTCAAGAATCCACGAACACGGCAGAAGATAGAGTTGATCAGCAGCCGCAACCGGGAATTCAGGATATGATTCACAAGATAGCCCAAATTTTACAGCGGATAGCGGTCCAGCAAAGTTGGGCACCCATTCTCACAGCCGCTATCTCAACTACATCCTGTCAAAGCTTCCCAAGGACGTAAAAATTGAAGACACAGTCAAGATTCTCAATAAATCTTCGGGCATCAAACGTCAAACGTTCCGGAAGCGGTTCATGTGTCTTTTCACGATTGTTGTTGACCATCTGCCGATGAACACTCAGCAAGCAGAAAGCACTCAACCGCTGTTCAAATATTGTTGACCTCAGCCAGGTTTTCACCCGACGTAATGTGCTGAACGAGCATCGTGCATGTTTTCATGGTAGAGCAAGTGCAATTTTAACTGCTTTCTCATTCGCAGGGAAGAAAGAACGAGCTTTAGCTAGCAGGTCTATAAGATCCAACTCTTCCAAGTTCTAACGGTCTGCTCTCATACTGCTGCAATGTTAATACAAAACTTTCACCTCTCCAACAAAAATGTCAACTTCATAAAAAATTACGAAATTTTCGGTTTTGCGCATGAACTCTCCCAACGACATGCGTATTACGTTAGCGGGATGCAGCCACGACAACGCGTAGGCAGGTGCACTATCTTCATCGAACCGTGTTTTCAGTGAGGTTACAAAAAATCAAGGTAAGGAATTGTCACAGCTCGGTTCCAATACTCCAAGCTAGTTGATGCAGGCGGATTTGCCCGGTACTTTTGCCGCTGCAATACTCTTGGTGGATCAACTGAAAAACCTATGCAATTCCACGCAACGTAGCGCAAGCATTTCAATCAATTATTTTTGATCTGGCTTTTACTTTACACAGATGTTTCTATGGGTTAAAGATGTCGTTTTGTGCTATTAGAATTATTGAAAACAAAATTATGCACCTATGTCAACACTTGGGGGGGGGGGGGGGGGCAACGGCCCCCTGCCCCCCTCTGGCTACGCCTATGGTTATTATTAGTAACCAAGTAGGTAGTGTTGTACGACAAACATATTTTGGCCTTTCTCCTAGAAAGGTATAGCAATCACTGAAAAAACTAAAGGTATAAGAGTGCTCCAAAGGGCCGAATGTCGTATATCACTCGACTCAATTCGACGAGCTGAGCATTTTCTGTATGTGTGTGTGTGTATGTGTGTGTGTAACGCTCTCCCAATCTCACTCGATTTTCTCAGAGATGGCTGAACCGATTTTCATGAAATTGATTGCAAATGGAAGCTCTTGTTGCCCCATAAGACCCTATTGAATTTTATTGTAATCGGATTTCTAGTTTAGAGGTTATGTATCGAAATGTAAAAATCACGAAACATCAATATCTCAGAAACTACACAACAAAATTGAACAAAATTAATATCAAATGAATGGGCTGCCTAAAAAACCCTTAAATTTGAATTTTGTGGAGATTGAACATGTGGTTCAAAAGTTATGCAAAGAAATGTGTTCTGAAGACAGTTTAATCTCACTCATGTTTCTAAGAGATGGCTGGACCGATTTTCATAAAATCAGGTCATATGGAAGGTCTTGTTGCCCCATAAGACCGGTTTGATTTTTTTTTTGCAAACGGATAATTAGTTTGCCTGTTATGTTTAAAAATGTGAAATCCAGCTATGAAAAGAATCATATTCCAAAGACTGCATAAACTCACATACTTTTCTCAGAGATGGTTGAGCCGATCTCCACAAAATTGGTTTAAAATAAGAGGTCTAGCTGTCTCATAACACCCTATTGAATTTTGCTGTAATCGGACTGTAACTTTGTCTGTAATGTATCAAAATGTCAAAATCACGAAACTTTATTATTTTAGAAACTACACAACCAAATTGAACAATATTGATATCAAATGATTGGGATAGTTAAGGGTTAACTAGTTAAAAATTTGTTAAAAGAAACATGTTCCGATGACTTTTCAAATTCATTCGTTTTCCCAAAAATAGCTGATTCAATTTCAACAATTCTCAGTGTCAAATGGAAGGTTTAGTTGCCATTCCATTTTATTATAATCGGACTTTTATTTCAACCGTTATTTATTAAATTGTAAAAACAACGTAAGGTTATTATCTCAAAGATTACACGGCTTATTTGAACATAACTACGGACTGTCTCTCAAAGTTACAAGTAATAAATTTCAGTTTGATATGTGGTTCAAAAGCTAAGCAAAGAAACGAAATAGATTGATCAAAATATCTGACATCAACATAATTCAAATCCACATTCGTTGTTTTGCTTCCGTCTCGATTAGACGCAAATTGTTTATCTCCGTTTGATTCGCAAAATAACAATGCACGAGTTAGCGCACGGGTGTTTTTTTTGTCGATTAGTTCTTGTGCTGTGCGATAACAATAGCCTGCAGTATATCGGCAGAAACATCTTCTGCACACTGGTAGAGGCAGGCTACCCCGCCAGTGATCTGATACGCAGCAGATATATCAGCAAGAATAATTCTCCCGCACCGCTGTTATCCCGCTAGCTGCACGGACCACCATACGATCGAGCGAGTGGAAGTCAACTACAAGTGGCATCTACAAGGTCGCGTGTAAGATACGGCCACTGTGTCACAACACGAAGCTGGATCGTTATTGTTTGTTCTGCGGAGACACTCGATTGATCCTATTATCAGCCGTGAGGTCGTGACTTAGACGTTCGGTGTAGTATTCACTTTAGAATTTTTATCATTATTATTAATTTTATTATTATCAATATTATTATTATTATTAATATTATTATTATTTTTATTGTTGTTTTTATTATAATTATTATTATTATTATTACTTTTATTACTATTGTTATTAGTATTAGTATTACTGTTTTTTTTTTATTTTGATCCATTGTAGTTTGAAAAATTGTTTTTAAAATTTAATATCATCTACTTGATCCCCCCCCTCCCCCCACATTCGAATATTTCTCATTTGTGTGCGGTAAAGCGTAACGCTTCCGCAAAATGGACGACATGCAGGTGCAACTATTCCTGGATGTGGAAACAAATGGGGAAGAGATTGAGATCTCCCCCATTAATTCCCCTCTACCTTCCCCGCTACCTAGCCCCGTACCAAGGGTACCGGCAACACGGGTGAAAGCTTACCCAGATGCTTCAAAAGGTCCGTTTAAAGTTTTTTAAGGCCCATAAAGAAGCCTCTTAACATTATACAAATAGGCAAGGACCTGGCAAAACAGTTTTCGGAAGTAACCGAAATTACAAAAGTTAGACCGAACAAACTGCGAGTTGTCGTGAGCAGCTAGAAGCTAGCAAACGCAATTGCTAGCTACGAGGCTTTCACGAGAGAGTACCGCGAGTACATCCCTGCCAAGGACGTGGAGATCGACGGTGTGGTTACCGAAGGAATCCTCACGGTCGATGACATTTTGCGTCACAGGGTTGGCTGCTTCAAGAACCCCCTGATTCAAGATGTAAAGATACTGGATGTCAAGCAATTGCATTCAGTATCCATCGAACGTAGCGGGGGCCTAGTGTGGTTGGTAACGTCTCCGCCAACCACGCTCGACGCCTGGGTTCGAATCCCACCGCCGACATAGGTGTCGATGGTTGTGAGGTGGCGTGATCCACTCACAACCAACCCAACTGGGGTAGATTCAATCCTAGCCGACACCGGGAGATTTTCTGAGGCGAAAAATCTCTGGGATCACGCCTTCCATCGCATGAGGGAGTAAAGCCGTTGGCGCCGGTCCGTTAATAAACGGGTCGTGAGTTAGGGTCCTGGGTGTGGAGTCGCCTCCCTGGGCGTCGGTGATTGGCCACAACAGTAGCGGAACTAGACCGACCGAAAATAAGCGAGAATAAAAAAAAAGTATCCATCGAAGAAGGGAAGAAGAAATTCCTCCCTTCGGATTCCTTCCGTGTAACATTCGCCGGATCCGCACTGCCGAACTACATCTCTTTGGGCAGGGTTCGTCTGCCTGTATGCCTGTTCGTACCGCGGGTCATGCATTGCCAAAACTGCAAGCAGTTAGGTCATAGAGCCACCTACTGCTGCAACAAGGCACGCTGCAGCAAGTGCGGAGGCAGTCATGCTGAGACCACTTGCAGTGAGGATACTGAAAAGTGTCTTTACTGCGAGGGAACTCGGCATGACCTTTCGGCGTGTCTCGCGTACAAACAGCACGAGGAAAAAATTAGGCGTTTCCTCAAGGAACGATCAAAGCGCTCTTTTGCAGAAATGCTTAAGAGGGCTGAGCCACCCTCGACAGGAAACATCTTTTCCTTTTTGCCAACCGATGAGGGTATATCTGACGATCCCGTCGAAGGGTGTTCTTATGCCATGCCAGAAGGATCTAGGAAGAGGAGAATGCTCAACTGTCCTAATCTTTCTCGCAAAGGTCGCAAGATAACCCCTAAAGGAATGACCAATAAGCCAACTCAAAAAGCAAGCGGTGAAAAAAAACCGAAGCAAGTACCTTCCGGTTTTAATTTCAAATCAAACCAGCAGTACCCACCGCTTCCTGGGGCACCAAAAACTCCTCGTGCACCCATTTCTCAATCAGAAGATAAAAAAGAAACAGGGTTCATAAATTTTTCTGATATCGTGGACTGGATATCTAAAACATTCAACATACCAGATCCCCTACAAAATATTTTTCTTGCCCTTCTTCCTACAGTGAAAACCTTTTTGAAGCAACTAGCAGCAACTTGGCCCCTCATTTCAGCTATTATATCTTTCGATGACTAATACGGCGAAAGAGGTTAGGAATTTTATCACTGTATTACAGTGGAATTGCAGAAGTATCATCCCCAAATTCGATCTATTTTCTCATTTGATGAATACATACAATTGTGACGCATTTTGAAATCTTTCTCAATTCAAACGATCAACTCAATTTCCACGATATTAACATTATCCGTCGAGATCGAGACTCACACGGTGGAGGGATACTTTAAGGGATTAAAAAGTGCTATTCCTTCTTCAGAATCGACCTTCCCTCGATCTCGAATATTGAAGTCGTTGCCAATCAAACGAATATGAATGGAAAATACCAATACCTTGTTTCGTTATATATCCCTCCATCCACGCGGATTGAACAGAGGCATCTCATTGATATAGCAGAGTTGCTTCCCGCGCCTTATATGATAGTAGGAGATTTTAATTCTCACTGTTCGCTATGGGGGTCGCTGTACGACGACAACCGATCTTCTTTAATCTGTAACTTGATCGACGACTTCAATATGACACTTTTGAATACTGGGGAAGCGACACGTGTACCTAATCCTCCAGCACGTGGAAGCGTGCTTGACCTCTTCCTCTGCTCGACATCACTAGCGTTAGATTGCCAGTGGAAAGTAATCAATGATCCTCACGGTAGTGATCACCTACCAATCGTTATCTCAATTGCTAATGGGTCAACTCCAACGGATCCAATCAAAATTGCGTATGACCTCACACGTAACATTGATTGGAAGTCTTATGAGACCATAATATCGCAAAGAATCGAGTCCCACGGGGAACTTCCTCCGGAGAAAGAATACGCGTTCCTTTCTGGCTTGATCATCGACGCAGCGACTCAAGCTCAGACGAAACCGATACCCAGGGTAACGATTAGACGGCGCCCTCGCTCCAAGTGGTGGGACAAAGAGTGCTCAGACCTGTACGCGCGGAGGTCCTCGGTGTATTTGGCCTTCCGAGAACAAGGCACTATCGATTTGCTCCGAAAGTACGATGTACTGAACAGACAAATGAAGAGCTTGATAAAAGCAAAAAAACGCGGATACTGGCGGCGGTTTGTGAACGCGTTGTCGAGGGAAAGAGTGATGAGCACTCTTTGGGATACCGCCAGACGCATGCGGAAACGTAACGTTTCGAATGAGTCCGAGGAGTATTCAGATCGCTGGATACTCGATTTCGCCAAAAAGGTCTGTCCGGACTCTGCCCCCGAACAGAAGACCTTTCGCGACGCGTTTTTAGTAGCTACGGAAGAGCCTCCATTTTCGATGTTGGAATTTTCAATGGCTCTCCTCTCGTGCAACAATAAAGCTCCAGGGTTGGATAGAATTAAATTCAACTTGTTGAAGAATCTACCCGACTCGGCAAAAAGGCGCTTGTTGGACTTAACCTTTCACCAAATTTGAATAATTCATCACTTTCACCAAATTTGAATATTTTTTTGCTCAATTTGTTGTCAGAAAAGCATATGTATTTCTCACATGGTGATTCGACAACTACCCGAATTAGTTACATGGGTCTTCCCCAGGGCTCATGTTTAAGCCCTCTCTTTTATAATTTTTACGTCAATGACATCGATGAATGTCTTGCAAATTCATGCACGCTACGGCAACTTGCAGACGATAGCGTTGTATCCATTACTGGAAGCGAAGCTAACGATCTGCAAGGACCATTGCAAGATACCTTAGACAATTTGTCTGAATGGGCTCTCAAGCTGGGTATCGAATTCTCTCCGGAGAAAACTGAGCTGGTCGTTTTTTCTAGGAAACATAACCCAGCTCAGCTGCAGCTCCTACTAATGGGTAAAACGATCACTCAGGTTTTAGTCGCTAAATATCTCGGGGTCTGGTTCGACTCTAAATGCACCTGGGCTTGTCATATTAGCTATCTACCACGAAAATGCCAACAGAGGATTAATTTTCTTCGTACGATTACCGGAACCTGGTGGGGTGCCCACCCAGGAGACCTTCTAAGGTTATACCAAACAACGATATTATCAGTTCTTGAGTACGGCTGTTTCTGCTTTCGCTCCGCTGCGAAAACACACATTATTAAACTAGAAAGAATACAATATCGTTGTTTGCGTATTGCCTTGGGTTGCATGCAGTCGACCCACACGATGAGTCTCGAAGTGCTAGCGGGTATCCTTCCGTTGAAACATCGTTTTTGGAATCTCTCTTACCGGTTGCTAATTCGAAGCACAGTTATGAACCCATTAGTAATTGAAAATTTTGAGAGGTTGGTCGACCTTCAATCTCAATCCAGATTTATGACTTTATATTTTGACTATATGGCTCAAGATATTAACCCTTCTTCATACGTTTCTTTCAATGTCGCACTTTTAGATACTTCTGATAATGCTATATTCTTCGACACCACCATGAAAGAAGACATTACTGGTATCCCGGACCAATTGCGACCCCAAGAGATCCCTAAGATTTTTTCCAATAAGTTTAAACATGTTAGTTATGATAAAAGGTTTTACACTGACGGATCTAATCTAGATGAGTCCACTGGCTTCGGTGTTTTTCACGAACATTTTACCGCCTCCTACAAGCTCGATGCTCCTGCTTCCGTGTACGTCGCAAAACTAGCTGCTATTCAGTACTCCCTTGGTATCATCGAAACCCTACCCATAGACCACTACTTCATCTTCACAGACAGTCTCAGTGCCATTGAGGCTCTGCGATCGATGAAGACTGTGAAGCACACCCCGTATTTCCTGGGGAAAATACGACGGTTTTTAAGTGCTTTAACAGATCAAAAAATTACCGGGTTACCTTAGCGTGGGTCCCTTCTCATTGTTCCATTCCGGGCAATGAAAAGGCTGACGCTTTAGCTAAGGTGGGTGCTATTGATGGCGATATTTATAGTAGACCAATTGCTTATGATGAATTTTATAGCATTTTGCGTCAGAGAACACTCAACAGTTGGCAATCATTATGGAACTCAGATGAACTGGGACGATGGCTACATTCCATTTTTCCTAAGGTATCGACGAAAGCATGGTTCAAGGGGTTGGATGTAGGTCGGGACTTCATTCGCGTGATGTCCAGACTTATGTCCAATACTATACGATAAACACTCATCTCTTTCGTATAGGGCTTGTAGACAGTAATCACTGCATTTGTGGCGATGGCTACCATGATATCGAGCATGTTGTATGGTCGTGTGCCGAATTCTGTGGTGTTAGGTCCAAGCTTATAGATTCCCTTCGGGCCCGAGGAAAACAACCGAACGTTCCCGTTAGAGACATTCTGGGAAGCGGTGATCTCCAGTACATGACACAGCTGTACTGTTTTTTGAAGAATGCTGACATTAAAATTTAAAACTCTTTTGTCTATTTGTCAGAATACCCGTATACGACGTTGGAGACACGAACACGAAGAGCCTACATATATGTTTGAAAAACAAAAAGAACACCAAACGAAACACAAATAGATTATATATCTCAATTAGTTTTAAGCAAGAATTGTATCTCCCCTCCTCTCACCTTTAATCCCCACTAGCTCGTAGTCGGCCGCGAGAAATAAAAAAGTACCTCCCTCCTATTCCTGCTAATCTAGAATTAATAAAAAGTGTACTTGGCTCAGTTAAACATAAAATTGTATCGTGCCGTGTCAAATAAACCATATTAAACAAACAACGCAGCAAATCGCAGTTTCCTACCTTTTTCAGGATAAATCTTTCAATGTCTGATATTTCATAGATATTTCATGGTTCGATTACGTAAAGATAACTTCTGAACACCTAAATTAAAAATGGTGTAGATGTAAACGAGACAGAACGTAACCTAAAGGGAAACGGTATGAAACTGAATCGTATAACAGTTCATGTTCGTATGATTTCCCGTATGGAGCTGCCATGAATGAATTTCTTTCACATATGCGCTAGAATTCACACTGTAAAATTTTGAAAAATATCATTCAAAAATGAATGAATTCCTTTAAATAATGATAAAGTTTACTTACACAGTGTGCATGAGCAAAATCATTTCAAATCGCCTGAAAATACGCGAAAATTTAATCGACCATTTTTGATTTGAATGAAACTTTGCAAACGTATTTGGCTTAGCAAACTGAGCATTTTTCACAGGTGGAGAGACTTTTGACATCCATGAGTTACATTCTAAAAGGGCGTATGCCTTTTGGCATAGGTTTTATTCGAAGCATTGTAGCCCAGAAACCGTTGGTTGTATAGAAAAACTGTCTGAGAATGAGTTGTAGCGAATTGAAAACGCATCATAAAAAAATATCCACTGTACAAAAAAAAAATTTTTGACCAAAAAAAATTAAAAATAAACATTAAATTTCAATTTAAAAAAAAAAAGTTGATTTTTTTTTTCATTATTTTAGAGAAACTTGACGTTAATACGCAACTTTTGAAAAGAAGTCCAGGATGGAGAAATAAAAAATATTTTTTTTATGGTAGATTACTTTTTTTATGAAAATTCTAATTCAAACATTTTTCAAAATATTTGTATTCTGATGATTTTAAAAGATGCAGAGAGTCATTTTGAATCAAAAAGCTCTTGGTAGTAAACATTCTAAAGGCATTGTATTGTATATTTTTGATCAAGCATTCCAATGAACGTATGGTTTTTGCTGGAGAACCATGGACAAATTAAGAAAAACGTGTATTTTCCGAAATATTAATAATTTTTCGAGCTTAAATTTAAAATAACTCGAAAACGAAAGAATGTTTACTACCAGAAGCTTTTTGATTCAAAATGACTCTCTGCATCTTTTAAAATCATCAGAAAACAAATATTTTGAAAAATGTTTAAATTAGAATTTTCATAAAAAAAAAGTAATCTACCATAAAAAAAAATATTTTTCATTTCTTCATCCTGGACTTCTTTTCAAAAGTTGCGTATTAACGTCAAGTTTCTTTAAAAAAAATGAAAAAAAAAATTCAACTCGTTTATTTTTAAATTGAAATTTAATGTTCATTTTTAATTTTTTTTGGTCAAAAAAATTTTTTTTGTACAGTGGATATTTTTTTATGATGCGTTTCCAATTCGCTACAACTCATTATCAGACAGTTTTTCTATACAACCAACGGTTTCTGGGCTACAATGCTTCGAATAACCTATGCCAAAAGGCTACGCCCTTTTAGAATGTAACTCATGGGTGTAAAAAATCTCTCCACCTGTGAAAAATGCTCAGTTTGCTAAGCCAAATACGTTTGCAAAGTTTCATTCAAATCAAAAATGGTCGATATTCGACCATAGGTCATTTGGCGCGATCTTGCTCGCATGACGAATCACATTATTTAATGTAAATTATCAGTGCATCAAGTATTCATATGATTTTCGGAATTTCACCGGCCTGATGCTTCTGAATGATGGATCATTCAATAAAGGCTTGACTAATTTATTCAGTGTAGAAAAACATGCAATACATATAGGATCCTGTTGGTGCATTGGTTGAATTTACAAACAGCAGTGATTTTTGAGCTTTCAGGTATTTATAATAATGTAATAAATCGATATGGGCAAATTTATGAGAGATGCACACATTATAAGATAAAGGAAGAACGAAAGAAGAAAAGTATATTTTGCAATATGCACTTTCATCAATTTATTCAATAGTTTTTAGCATTCTAACGTATTAGCAATTAAAAATTAAAACTCTACCCTTCAACTTTTATTATTCAGTGCAAACAAACGACCTAGTAAGTTGCAATTAATGTTTTTCGTTCTGAGCTTCACGTAATAATAAACCGAGTTCCAACACTGACTGCATAAAATCTGTTTACAATTCCTTACAGAACCTCTACGGAATGGTGAAAAATATCTGTCAGAAATCAAAACAGCATATCATCTCTCACGGAATATGCTAACTGCTTCGAATTGTTCTTTTCTACTGAAAAACAAGACATGGTAATTTTTTGTAATTAATTTATGTATTCAAAAATCCTGATTTATTCAACTTTTAGACAACATATTACATTCCAGTTGCACCCCTTCTAACGGCGAAACCCAGGCGGAAGCATGTACCAAGTTTTTAAACGGATGAAAAGAAGAAACATTGGTAGCAAACAAAGGCGATAACTGAGCAACAAATGAATTTGAATAGAAGAATCAACAAAAATGTACGTGCTATAAAATTAGTGTTGAAAATTTATACTTTATCCATAATCTACAAAATATTGAATATTCTTCATGAAGTTTTGATTTAGTAATATAGGACTCGACGGTAGAGAAATTTCTTGAATATGTTAGCGAGAAATATGCGGTTGTTTAAGGATTAAAACACTGAATACTTGAAGAAGCATTATCAGACGTTTGAGGTTGGCGAAAAATAAAAAAATGTTTTGTATTTAAATTATGAATATAGTTGATGGGCCATCATCCACTGTATAGATAAGAGAAAAAAGTAATGTTTCGTAGAAAGCTATACCAATTAATGAATAAATTATACATATTTTGTTAAAACGAAGCAAAATGTTATTTCTACCATTCTATTCCATTGTAATTCATTAGCGAAATGATATTTATTCAAGTGAACGAAGTGTATTTTTAAGTGCTTTTTATTCTAAGTAGGGGTTTATATCATGCTAACGTATCATGACAATTCAGCTCAAAACTGCATAACACTTCTTTAATTAATTGAACATTAGGTTTTTTTTAGGTTTAAATTAGTTTATTTGACACGGCACGATACATTTTCTGTTTTACTGAGCCAAGTACAATTCGTATTAATTCTACGTTAGCAGGGAAAAGAGGGAGGCCTTTTCTTTATTCTCGCGGCCGACTACGAGCTAGTGGGGATTTAAGGTGAAAGGAGGGGAGATACAATTTTGACTTAAAACTATTTTGGAACTTTGTTTTTCAACTGGTAGAGCAATTGTATTCTTGTTTGTTGTGGGTTCAAAATATTTGTGTAAGCATAGATGCGGGCTCTTCGTTTCCGTGTCTTCAGCATAGCATATTTGTATCCTTAATCTGACAAATAGACAAAGAAAATTTTAAATTTTAATGTCAGCGTTTTTCAGAAAGCAGTATAGCTGTGTCATGTACTGGAGATCACCGCTTCCCAGAATGTCTCTAACGGGTACGTTCGGTTGTTTTCCTCGGGCCCGAAGGGAATCTATAAGCTCGGACCTAACACCATAGTATTCGGTACACGACCAAACAACATGCTCGATGTCATGGTAGCCATCGCCACAAACGCAGTGATTACTGTCTACAAGCCCTATACGAAAGAGATGCGTGTTTAACGTGTAGTGATTGGACATAAGTCTGGACATCACGCGAATGAAGTCCCGACCGACAACCAACCCCTTGAACCATGCTTTCGTCGATACCTTAGGAAAAATGGAATGTAGCCAGCGTCCCAGTTCATCTGAGTTCCATGATGATTGCCAACTGTTGAGTGTTCTCTGACGCAAAATGCTATAAAATTCATCATAAGCAATTTGTCTTTCATAAATATCGCCATCAATAGCACCCACCTTAGCTAAAGAGTCAGCCTTTTCATTACCCGGAATCGAGCAATGAGAAGGGACCCACGCTAAGGTAACCCGGTAATTTTTATCTGTTAAAGCACTTAAAAACCGCCGTATTTTCCCCAGGAAATACGGGGTGTGCTTCACAGGCTTCATCGATCGCAGAGCCTCAATGGCACTGAGACTATCTGTGAAGATGAAGTAGTGGTCTGTGGGTAGGGTTTCGATGATTCCAAGAGAGTACTGAATAGCAGCAAGTTCTGCGACGTACACGGAAGCAGGAGCATCGAGTTTGTAGGAGGCGGTAAAATTTTCGTGGAAAACACCGAAGCCAGTGGACTCATCTAGATTAGATCCGTCAGTGTAAAACCTTTTATCATAACTAACATGTTTAAACTTATTCGAAAAAATCTTAGGGATCTCTTGGGGTCGCAATTGATCCGGGATACCAGAAATGTCTTGTTTCATGGTGGTGTCGAAGAATATAGCATTATTAGAAGTATCTAAAAGTGCGACATTGGAGGAATCGTATGAAGAAGGATTAATATCTTGAGCCATATAGTCAAAATATAAAGTCATAAATCTGGATAGAGATTGAAGGTCGACCAACCTCTCGAAATGTTCAATTACTAATGGGTTCATAACTGTGCATCGAATTAGCAACCGGTAAGAGAGATTCCAAAAACGATGTTTCAACGGAAGAATACCCGCTAACACTTCAAGACTCATCGTATGGGTCGACTGCATGCAACCCAAGGCAATACGCAAACAACGATATTGTATTCTCTCTAATTTTATAATGTGCGTGTTCGCGGCGGAGCGAAAGCAGAAACAGCCGTACTCAAGAACTGACAATATCGTTGTTTGGTAAAGCCTTAGAAGGTCTCCTGGGTGGGCTCCCCACCAGGTTCCGGTAATCGTACGAAGAAAATTAATCCTCTGTTGGCATTTTCGTGTCAGATACCTAATATGACAAGCCCAGGTGCATTTGGAGTCGAACCAGACCCCGAGATATTTAGCGACTAAAACCTGAGAGATCGTTTTACCCGTTAGTAGGAGCTGCAGCTGAGCTGGGTTATGCTTCCTAGAAAAAACGACCAACTCAGTTTTCTCCGGAGAGAATTCGATACCCAGCTTAAGAGCCCATTCAGACAAATTGTCTAAGGTATCTTGCAATGGTCCTTGCAGATCGCTAGCCTCGCTACCAGTAATGGATACAACGCTATCGTCTGCAAGTTGCCTTAGCGTGCATGAATTTGCAAGACATTCATCGATGTCATTGACGTAAAAATTATATAAGAGAGGACTTAAACATGAGCCCTGGGGAAGGCCCATGTAACTAATTCGGGAAGTTGTCGAATCGCCATGTGAGAAATACATATGCTTTTCTGACAACAAATTGAGCAAAAAGTTATTCAGATTTAGTGAAAGTCCCTGCGAATGAAGTTTCGCGCTTAAAACTTCTAGAGAGACAGAGTCAAAAGCCCCCTTAATATCCAAGAACGCAGAAGCCATTTGCTCTTTTCGAGCAAATGCGAGTTGAATTTCAGTAGAAAGCAACGCTAGGCAATCGTTCGTCCCTTTGCCCCGGCGAAAGCCAAATTGAGTATCTGAAAGTAAACCGTTTGTTTCGACCCATTTGTCTAACCGTAAGAGGATCATTTTCTCCATTAATTTCCGGAGGCAAGAGAGCATCGCAATCGGCCTATATGAATTGTGATCAGAGGCAGGTTTCCCGGGTTTCCGAATAGCAATGACTTTTACCTCCCTCCAGTCATGCGGAACAATATTTAGCTCAAGAAACTTGTTGAACAAGTCCAACAAGCGTCTTTTTGCAGAGTCGGGTAGATTCATCAACAGGTTGAATTTTATTCTATCTAACCCTGGAGCCTTATTGTTGCACGACAGGAGAGCCATTGAAAATTCCAACATCGAAAATGGAGGCTCTTCCGTATGTTTTATAAGTTTAGTTTAAAATGCAAAATCATTTCAAATTTCATACAAAATTGGAAAAAGTTCATAACGATCACTAATACTAATGCATTGACGTGAATAGCATACCTTGTTGAACTGTCATCATACTTGGGGCACTGGCACCCGAAAAATAGCATTGGGCGATACGACGGAGAGTATCGATACTTCAGTATCGATACCCGAAGAACCAAAAGTATAAACCAAAAAAGCGGGAAAAAGCCGGGAATTTTAAATCACCGGGAAAAAAATACGGGAAACCCGGGAAATTAGGCTTCACGCCGGGAAAATCATCCTCCTTCATGTCTGCCGCTTTATTTGTACTACAATTTCTGAGGAAATGTCAACATGAGACCCTGTTTTTTTTATGTTTACCTAACTGGCATGATTCTGCCGGATAGGGGAAAGCTGGTTGTTGGTTTCAGTTAAAGTCGACAGCGGCTTCGCAGCAAGATCTGCGTCAAATAAAATCAGGCTTGATCAGGTGGATAAATTTACTATTCCGTAGCGTATATTGTCAGATTTTAAAGAAGTCAAAAAGTTATCCGCGTCGCGGGAGGCGTATTGAAACTTCTTGTGAATAGTGTTCGACATCGCATCGGGGAGAATCCGGTCAAAGTCAAATAGGACCGGAAACTTCGAGTCTCGATTTCATTTCGAACCGGACCGGAACGGAGCTACCCGGTTTGTACTTTCCGATTTTTGGTATGATTTTAACCACAAGCAGCAAAAAGCAGCAAAAAAAATTTTTGCATTCTGTGTTGGACCTTTTGACTACTTGATTTTGTTGGGGAAAGACGCCACCTTGAAGTGCTATTTGTTAAAGATTTCTCAGATTTTTTCTATATCAAAAACAAACAGTAGCTAAATTATTTTTTTTTTCAAATTGTTTATTCAGAGTGTCAGTTGAATTTATTTTACGGACCATGACAAAATTTCTTATACATTGACCCCAGCTCGAAAATTTTAAAGTCCCAGGATCGAAGTTTTTCGAAAAAAAAAAAATTGTTTTGAAATAACAGATCTCAACGTTTCATGTATTTTGCAAAATGCATCTAGACAGTTTTATGTGCATTTTTTTCATTGGTCACTCTGAGGCTCTTCTTCCCAAAGTCCGCTTGAAGTTTTGCCTGAGGACATTTTTCTAGAAGACAAAAACTCTATGCCCCAACTCTTGAATTTATCCCACGCATTTCATTGGCATCCTGATACAGAAGCACTGCAAGCTCGAGAGAAGGTTGACAGAGAAAGATGCAGAAGGAAGCAAAAAAGCGCGAGAAGGCAAAGATTGTCAACGATTTGGAGATAAAGAGGGCGAAAATTGTGCAGCAGATCACCATGAAGGTACTTGCTAAAGTCGACAAACAGCTAAACACGATGAAGGAGGAATGTTTTTCATAGTTTTGTAACACTATTTTTGCAAGGCACAAATAAGCATGTGAAAATTGATTTTTTTCTCATATGTTTTAAAAATAAAACACCGGGAAATTTCACTAAATATCATCGGGAAAACCGGGAAAAAACCGGAAAATTAAAAATTGATATTGAGTGGATTCAGTGATTCGCAAAAATACAGCAAAACTATTTGCTGAACAGAAAACAGTAAATGAATGGTTGCTGGAATCCAGCAAAAGAATTGATATGTCAAAAAATTTACGTCAAGCTGTCATTAGTAAAACGCGCCAAATCGCTGTGCAGCTGGTACGGGATCATCGCTAAGCTCCTGATAGCGAATATGGGACCATAGCTAAGTCCTTGTTGGGCTAGATGAACTTAAAAGTTGAAATGATAATCATACATCTCTAGTTCAACAGTAATTTGCCTATGATCCGATGAGCGGATGGAATCTGGTGCCTGACGGAAACATGGTTCCCTTGAATTAACTGGTTAACCAGCAAATTGATTTATGCTTTGCTGAATGAACAGCAAATTGTCATAGCTGACAACCAGCAAGTTGTATTTTGTTTTACCGAACATGCAGCAAACGACCTGTCACTTTTATGCAATTGAGCATTACTGAATAATTAGCAAATTTCATTTTGCTGAACAGATTGCTGGAAGCACAGCACACCAAAAATCAGCAAAATTTTGGTGGTTTCCAGCAATGAAAATTTGATGTGCCGACTTTTTGTTTTTAAGTTTAGTGAAGCGGGCAATGTATGTAGTTTCGCAGGAATGCGAAGATGAACGGGAATAGAAGGTGTGACTAGAATTAGAAAAATTTTTCCCTCGTCCAGACGGGACATAAGTCATTATACATAGTGTGCGTAAAGAGACCACTCTCTCAGTTGACAGAAATAAACTTCCACAGGGCAGTGTGTGCAGTTTTATCGCGGCGTGCTGAGATGCGGGAACACAATAGTAGAGGGTGATTCGACATTGCATTGGTCTTAGGAAGAGTTACCCTTACCCAGTAGTTTAATTGGCCAAAACACCTTGCCGGAGACAACGGAGATTGCGGGTTCGTGTCCCGTCTGGAAGAAGGAAATTTTTTTCCAATTCTAGTCACACCTTCTATTCCCGTTCATCTTCGCATTCCCGCGAAACTACATACATTGCCCGCTTTGCTAAACTTAAAATGTAAGTCAATATCACAAAAAATGAAATTAGTTCGTAAAGCGACTTTTTGTTGTTTTTCTGGTATCTATCCGCATTCTCTAGAGCAGCATGAATCAAATGACTTCACAAACAAATACATACAGGTAATGCAGAAATTCTGAGCTTTGGCAAACAAATGAATTAAACAACTTATATCTTCAAAATTTGTATTCACTGGCCCAATGGGCTGTGAAGCTCCCGTCTTATTTGTATAAATTATTGACACACTTCCATATTAATTGATGAGGAAGTTGATGACATAAAAAAGTTAGATATGTCAGCGAAAATAAGATAGTGAAGTCTACCGCTGAATTTTTCTAACTAAGAAATTTTGCAATTTTTTTTCACTTGTACTCTAACTTGTGTCGACGGAAAGCATGAGTTAGTTTCCGCTTGCAAATATTCGATCTGAACAGTATAATAAGAAAACTTATATTTTTTTTTAAAATACAGTCAAATTTCGCTCGTTGGACTATGTTTAGTTGGGCTACGTTTTAGTTGGGCTCCCGCTCGTTGGGTTATAGCCCAACTAAATCGAAGCCAAACATCATTTCTGATAACGTTGAATTTCGTTTGAGGGGTTTGTGGATGCATTTTAACGCAGAAAGTAGAATTAATTGAAATAAAAAAAATGAAGCTGAGTATAAATGTAAACAAACAATATTTCAATCAATTGTCAGAGAAACAACATAAGTTTTGTGCCTTAATAATGCAACGTAGAGCTATGCCTATTTTTGAAAGTATTTGAGAACACGTTATTATTGAGCACTCCTTTTTGGCTTTAAATGTGTGGCTTAAGTAAAACAAATTTCGAATTTGGCCCTATGCTGCGTTTGGCTCAGATTTTGACAGTTCGTTTGGCTCACAAAATTCTCTCTATCTATTTCTCCATCTAAAGCCTGGATTACACTCTTTGTCTAATGGTCAAATTTTTGACGTTCTGACATAATGGTCAAATTTATTTGACATCATGGTTGTTGTTTGTCCGTGTTTGCCTCATGTTAAAATTGGAGAGTGACAAATAATTATCTTCGACCAGATTTTTATCTGTCAAAAAGTGCCAAATATTTGACGCTTGGTCAAAGAGTGTAATACAGGCTTAAGTTTTGCTAGTGCAAATAGACTTGTGCGATACTTATACTGACAGTGGCAGCTTTTCAGTGGTTCCAGCTCGTATCAACTAGCTGGCATCTCCATCCGATTTGCTTTGCTTTATCGCAGCCAACATCGCAGCGGTTCTACGATGTGTGGGCTCCACTGACGCTGACAGACAGCATAACATAGCGTATCAAAAGTGGCGGTGATCTCGTGTACACATTGAGATGTGAGCCCTTGTAAGGAACCATTCAAATATTACATAACGCGGAATCTGGCAATTTTCAATACCCACCCACCTCCATGTAACGCAATTTTACATGTTTGCCACATGCAATATAACGCTCCGCTGAATACCCCCCCACCCCCTAGAGCGTTATGTATTATTTGAATGATCCCTAACATGTCAGCTAGCTGGTCCGTATGCATAAAAGAATATCGATACAAATATCGCGGTTTTCAGTATCGATACGGTCGAGTATCGGACGCTCGTGTATCGATCCAAAAAATCGAAATATCGTCTCAAAAGTATCGATATTTCCGATACCGATACAATATCGCCCATTGCTACCGAAAAATAGGCAGTTTACCCTTATCTTATGTTGATTCGGGCAAACCGGCTAAATGTTGACTGCAATTATTAATAGCAAATCAGACAGTTTTGAGCAATTTCTTAAGGTTTTCACATGGTATGTGATATTGTAAGTGATATTTAGTACATTAATTGTGTCCCAAAGCAAAGTGAAGCAAACTGTGACAGCAGAGAAGTGGTTTTGGGACAAACGGTACAGAAATAGATGTTCGTAACGCTTGAAGGCTACCATACCATTCCCTTGGTTTTTATGCTCTCTTTCAGATGACAGTTCTCACAAGTGACAAAAAATTCTTACAGCTAACAAAAAATAAATCGTAAACATTGCACTAACAAACGCACCTGGAGAACTCTATAGGGCTCAAGTGAAACAATAATCATATTAGTGATGGGAAACTTATCGATACTTATCGGTAATATCGATAAGTGCTGGTCATCGATATTATCGTTAATTTTTTGACGTTAACGATAATGTGGCATAATTAAAAACTATACTAACTTTCCTTTCCTAGTTTACGATCCCATAAATAATCCTGAAAATTAACAATTTTCCATTTCCCAAGTTTATGAGTCTATAACTCAAAACTTTATAACCGTCCCAAACACTTAATCCAAATATCCAGTTTCATTACGTAAACACTTTCCCACAGTCAGAACTCTTAATACCAAGCCAACATTCCAACAAACCGATTCCCACAATCGAAATCGATTGTTCTTAGTATCAATTTCCATAGACGCAATCCTCATCAATTCGCAGTTCGGCAATAACCTCAAGTGCACCAAACCAAATTATAATTTCACACGATTCTTGCGGCGCTGCGTTTAATGCTGACGCGCGCACTATTCGATTATGCACCAATATTTTTCAGCTATCATTGCGATCATTTTTCGTGGTCCGCTTTGATGACTTTCTTTCAATCATCGTGGATGCACTTGTCGCACCGATGACGCTAGCTATCTCGATCATGCAGGCGCGCTATTGCGGGCAATGCATTGATCGATGTTTTGATTGGTTACGGCATGCGTAGTCTTACGGGCTGCGTATGCTTGCTTTTAATGTATGCATGTTCAGGCTCCTCCCTGAATTGTATTATAGACTTAAGCAGGGCCTAGGCTTAAGTCAAGACGAGAAATACAAATCACTCTCATCATGACCACCGAAGTAACATGTTTGATTTAATGCTTAACCGTTATCGTATGTCTTAATCTTTTACAATGTAATCGTTACAATGTTTCATGGCGACCGTACTTACGCGAACCGTGAGTGTAATTAGAAATCGTGCCAACAAAAAAAAGCAATTTAATGCAGCCTAATCAGCCAATAATCGTGAAAAAAAAATTCAGACAGACCAGTGAGTGCAATTAGAAATCGTGCTAACAAAAAAAAGCAATTTAATGCAGCCTAATCAGCCAGTAATCGTGGAGAAAAAAAAATTCAGACAGACCAGTGAGTGCAATTAGAAATCGTGCCAACAAAAAAAAAAGCAATTTAATGCAGCCTAATCAGCCAGTAATCGTGAAAAAAAATTCAGACAGACCAGTGAGTGCAATTAGAAATCGTGCTAACAAAAAAAAGAGCAATTTAATGCAGCCTAATCAGCCAGTAGTCGTGAAAAAAAAAATCAGACAGACCAGTGAGTGCAATTAGAAATCGTGCTAACAAAAAAAAAGAGCAATTTAATGCAGCCTAATCAGCCAGTAATTGAAAAAAAAATTCAGAAAGACCGGTGAGTGCAATTAGAAATCGTGCTAACGAGAAAAAAAAAGGACACAGATTAATAGTGAAAACAATCCATGGGAAGGTTGAATATAAAAACATAAATAAAAAAAAATGAAACAACACGGTAAATTCCCTAAATTCCCTCAAGAATTATGGGATGAATTGGACGAAGTGCTAGAATATGTGAATAAGCAAATAGTGAGTGAAAACAATAAATTAGTCAGAGAACTGCCAATAATCCCAAACGAAATCTGGGAAGAACTGAATGAGGTTCTTAATTTTATACAGAACCAACTTAGAAGTGAAGTGCGACAGCGCCCAAAGGGACAATAAAATGAAGACAAGCTAAGTGAAAAAAAAGGTGAAATAAAATTAAAATTTAAATAAATAAATAAATATAATATCAATACCTGATAAATAATTGTAGCAAAAAAAATGGGTAAAACCCAATCAAAAACTGAGACGTCTCACAATGGAGACCCTCAAGTAAAAATTATAAATAACCAGAATTTACATGCAGAAGTTTTAGAACAACATGAAACTCTGATGTGGGTAATATTAACAATCGTCACAACCCATTTAATACTACATCTATACTCGCTATTAAATAAGCGAATAAAACAAAAAGCATTAAAATTAGCAAATAGTTTAAATGACGTAAACGGTTAAATAAATTTAAAATGAATATAACTATACAAAAATTCTCAAAAATAACAAAAATAAACATTATGGACGATTTCGAGGAATGCCTTGAATATTCCCAAGCCTGGAAAAGGCAATCAAGAAAATTAAACCGTATATACAAAAAAAAGTACGCGAAGAGCGAAGAACGCGAAATAGTGATTATGCTTACTTTTCAAGCAAATGGGAAGACAGAACACAAGTTAACAAGATTCGAGAGAACAGCGGAAGCTCCGGAGGATTTAACAGACGACTTCATCAAGGCGTGGAAAACGCAAAATCTACAGCAATAAGTAAGAGGAAAGCGAGTTAACCAGGAATCACCGGCGGAAGAAAATAAGGGCAATATAAGCGACATCGTCACCCTGCAAGGAAAACGATAACTGGAGGCAACAGCGGAACAAAAATTAGTGAGTCGAACATTCTATATTATACATTGTAATTTTACAGTTATTTAAAAAAAACACATTCTACATATAACTATAAATATTTTATATTTAAAATGAAACAGAACAATGTATTGTAAGTAAATTTTTTTTTTCTCTCTTGCACAACACAATTATAACAAAAAAAATACGACATTAACAAATCAAATAAATGACGACGAACTATGGGCCGATAAAGAAACTCTACGATTAAAAGCACTAAATCTTTATTGCAGAAAAGCAATTAACACCAAACTTTCTGACGACATTATGCATAAAAAATTTAAATCAGTAGACGAACTTAGCGAGGTTTTAGATAACGCCACATTAAGTTTGTTTTTTTTTTTTTTTTTTTTTCTTCACATAACATTTATTTGACACGGCACAAATACAATTTAATGTTTAACGGCGCCAATTATATCTGATGACTTAAAAACTAAAGCAAATTTTTTATCCTCGCTGCCGACTACGAGCTGAAATTAAGTCTAACTTAAAACTAGCATGGGATTTCCAATCAGTGTTTTGTTGTTCAATGGTCGTCTGATAATCGTCGAATGGCATGTATGGATTCGTTCTGCTGAGCCACGATGTCGTGAGTTGGGACGGAGGCTCGTAGTCCTTGGGTCCTGGTTCTATTGTGCGGGGTCTGGTTGCTGGTTTTGTGCTTAAGGTTCAAACGTGTTCTTGTCGTTTTGTTGGGTGTAGACGGAGGGGAACGGGACTAGACTGGGGCATGGATGGATTTCAGGAAAACGTATATAAGGGACATGTAGGATAGGTCACGGCTCGCCAAGACATCACGAACAGGAACAGCCGGCTGTCTACCCTCGGCCTGCAGGGAAGCTATCAATTTAGACCTGGCGTCACGGTGTACAGGGCATGACCAAACCACATGCTCTATGTCGTGATAACCTTCACCACAGGCACAGATACCACTTTCCCCGAGCCCAACACGACGGAGGAGCGCGTCAAATCTATAGTGATTGGACATAAGCCGGGACATCACGCAAATGAAATCCCGACCTACATCCAACCCCTTGAACCACGGGTTCGTCGATACTTTGGGGATTATGGAATGTAACCACCTTCCCAATTCCCCTCTGGTCCAAGCATTTTGCCAACTGATGATCGTATTCTGACGTACAAGTGCGAAAAATTCATTAAAGGCAATTGGTCTTTCATAAATATCACCGTTTGTTGCGCCCATCTTAGCCAAAGAGTCCGCTTTCTCATTACCCGGTATCGAGCAGTGAGAAGGGACCCACGCTAAGGTAATCTGAGTAGATTTTTCGGATAAAGCACTCAGATGTTCCCGTATTTTCCCCAGAAAATACGGAGAGTGCTTAACATCTTTCATCGATCGGAGAGCCTCAATGGAACTGAGACTGTCCGTAAAGATGAAATAATGGTCCGTGGGCATTTTTTCGATAATCCCTAGGGTGTACTGAATTGCAGCTAATTCTGCGACGTAAACAGAAGCAGGATTATCGAGCTTATGGGAGACGGTTAAATTGTTATTGAAGATACCGAAGCCAGTGGACCCATCAAGAAGTGATCCGTCAGTGTAGTACATATTGTCGCAGTTGATGTTTCGATATTTATTGGAAAAAATTTTGGGGATCTGCTGCACGCGTAAATGATCCGGGATTCCACGAGTTTCTTCTATCATGGATGTATCGAAAAACACAGTAGAATCAGAAGTATTTGATAAGTCGACACGATTTGGAATATTCGAAGAAGGGTTAATATTTTGGGACATGTGATTGAAATACAATGTCATAAAACGGGTTTGAGAATTAAGTTCGATTAACCTTTCAAAATTTTCAATCACGGGACGGTTCAAGACCTCACATTTGATTAGAATACGAGAAGACAGGCTCCAGAAGCGGTTTTTCAATGGTAGTACTCCAGCTAAAACCTCCAAACTCATCGTATGGGTCGACTGCATGCAACCTAAGGCGATACGCAAACAACGATATTGTATTCGCTCCAGTTTGATCAAATGTGTGTTTGCTGCGGAGCGGAAGCAGAAACACCCGTATTCAATAACAGACAATATCGTTGTTTGGTAAAGCCTTATAAGGTCTCCTGGATGGGCTCCCCACCATTGTCCGGTTATTGTACGAAGAAAATTCACTCTTTGTTGACATTTTTTCATCAGATACCTCACGTGACAACCCCAGGTGCCTTTAGAGTCGAACCAGACACCAAGATATTTGTGTACCAAAACCTGAGAAATCGTTTTACCCATTAATTGTGTTTGAAGCTGAGCAGGTTCATGCTTCCTAGAAAAAACTACTATCTCAGTCTTCTCCGGAGAGAATTCGATACCTAGCTGTAAAGCCCAAGCAGACAAATTGTCCAAGGTATCTTGCAATGGTCCTTGCAAATCGGCAGCTTTGGCTCCTGTAACAGAGATTACACTGTCGTCTGCAAGTTGTCTTATCGTGCATGAATTTGCCAGACATTCGTCGATGTCATTTACATAAAAGTTGTAAAGAAGGGGGCTTAAACATGAGCCCTGGGGAAGACCCATGTAGCTAATGCGAAAAGTTGCCAAATCGCCATGCGTAAAATGCATGTGCTTTTCGGACAACAAATTGTGCAAAAAATTGTTCAAAATTGGAGAAAATCCTTGTCGGTGAAGTTTACCCGAAAGAATGTCAATAGAAACGGAATCAAAAGCCCCCTTAATGTCCAAGAACGCAGACGCCATTTGTTCTTTACGAGCATACGCCAGCTGAATATCTGTTGAAAGCAACGCAAGACAATCATTCGTCCCTTTGGCACGGCGGAAGCCAAATTGAGTTTCTGATAGTAGACCATTTGATTCGACCCAGTGGTCTAAACGACGGAGTATCATTTTTTCCATCAATTTCCGGATACAGGATAGCATTGCAATCGGCCTATAAGAGTTGTGATTAGAAGCTGGTTTCCCTGGTTTTTGGATGGCGATCACCTTCACTTGCCTCCAATCCTGCGGTACAATGTTTTGCTCCAGGAACTTATTGAACAAGTTCAACAAGCGCCTCTTGGCATTGCCGGGTAGATTCTTCAACAAGTTGAATTTGATTCTATCTAATTCAGGCGCGTTATTGTTACAGGACAGGAGGGCAACTGAAAATTCTGCCATCGTAAAAGGTGATTCTGCCCGGAGACGCATCGCGAACAATATTTTGCTCAGGAACAGAGTCCGGACATACTTTCCTGGCAAAATCAAATATCCACCTACTTGAAGACTCCTCGCTTTCGTTGACCGTTACGCGATTCCGCATTCTTCGGGCTGTGTTCCAAAGAGTGCTCATCGATGTCTCCCTCGACGTCTCGTTCACGAACCGACGCCAATATCCACGTTTCTTTGCTTTAGCCAAGCTTTTAAGCTTGGTATCAAGCTCCGAATACCGTAAATAGTCGCCAGGTATACCTCCCGTCTGGTAGGCCGCGTCGGATCTTTGCGTGTAGACATCGGAGCACTCTTGGTCCCACCACGGAGTGGGAGGCCGTTCTTTGATCGTTACGCCGGGATATTTCTTCGTTTGGGCTTGCAACGCGGCGTCGAGAATCAAGCCCGCGAGGAGGTTGTATTCTTCAAGTGGTGAATGATGTTGAATCGACTCGACCGCTTTTGAAATCATTTCCTCGTATAACTTCCAATCGACATTTCGTGTGAGGTCATACGGAATGTCAATTGGTCGCATGCGAGTTGACCCGTTAGTAAATGAAATAAGAATAGGCAGATGGTCGCTACCGTGAGGATCGAGGATTACCTTCCATGTGCAATCCAACCGTAGCGACGTCGAACATAAGGATAGATCCAAAGCGCTTGGGCGCGCTGGAGGTTTCGGGATACGTGTCATTTCACCGTTGTTTAAAATAGTCATGTCGAAGTCATCGCAAAGGTTATAGATTAAAGAGGAGCGGTTATCATTGTATGGGGAACCCCAAGCCACGCCATGAGAGTTGAAGTCTCCCAAAATCAAACGTGGCGAGGGAAGAAGTTCTATTAAATCAAAGAGCAGCCGTTGCCCAACCTGTGCTCTGGGGGGAATATATATTGAGGCAATACAAAGCTCTTTACCTTGTATTGTCATTTGACATGCGACAACTTCGATGCCTGGAATCGAGGGGAGGTTAATACGATAGAAAGAATAGCACTTTTTAATCCCTAAAAGTACTCCTCCATATGGGGTGTCTCGATCAAGGCGAATAATATTAAAATCATGGAAGTTGAGATCAATATTTGAAGTAAGCCAAGTTTCACAAAGGGAAAATGCATCGCATTTGTTTTTATTTATCAAAACTTTAAACGAATCAATTTTTGGTAAAATACTTCTACAATTCCACTGTAAGACAGAGATAGAATCCTTCATATACGCAGTTGAATTAGGCATCGAAGGATACAATCGCTGCAAGGAGAGGCCATTGGGCAGTCAACTGCTTCAAAAATGATCTAACTGTTGGGAGGAATGCTGTAAGAAAGATTTTAATTGGATCGGGTACATTGAAAGTTTCAAAAATCCAGTCCACAATGTCAGAAAATTTCACTAATCCAGAGTTTGTTTCATCAACTGGGAGTGTAAAAGGAGCAACTGGGGTTTTAGATGTTCCTGGCAGTGCTGGGAACTCCTTCTGGGACTTTAAATTTGCCAGCCCAGGAGGAGTTTGCTTCGGTTTTTCCGCAGCACTGTTTGGTTTGTTTGTAAATTTCATTTCACTTTGAGAAATCTTAGGACCTTTTCTGGGAAGTTTAGGAGAGGAAATATTTTTCCTCTTTCTAGACTCCCCAGGATTGGCGTAAGACGTTCCCGCTGGTGAATCGTCAGAATCGGTTTCATCAGAGGACAACAGATCGAAGGGGTTCGAAGTAACGGGAGAAGTGGTAACGGTCTTCTTCAGCATGTCAGCGTAGGAACGCTTTGAACGCTCTTTGAGAGACCGTTTTATTTTATCCCTGCGCTGCATGTACACCGCACATGTCGAGAGCTCATGCAGATTTTCTCCGCAGTGAATACACTTTTCAGCGTTAACACTGCAAGAATCTTCCGCATGAGACTCCCCACACTTGCCACAACGTGCCTTATTGCAGCAGTAGGCGGCTGTATGGCCTAAATGCTTGCAATTCAGGCAGTTCATGACGCGGGGCACGTAGAGCCTCACAGGGAGACGAACCCGGTGGATCGAGACGTGGCTTGGTAGTGCAGACCCGGCGAACGTAACTCGAAACGAGTCTGACGGAGTGTATACTGTTTTGCCACCGATGATCGATGCTGACCGCAATTGCTTGCAGTCGAGCACCTTTACTTCGGGACACGTTTTGTTCTTAAAGCACCCTTTGGCACTTTGCAGTATACACTCGGCGGACAGACTCGAATCGGTTATGACACCGTCGATCTCCACGTCTCGTGCGGGTATGTAAACGCGATACTCGCGTGTGAAGAGCTCAGAGCAAGCTATATCGTTGGCCTCTTTCAGGTTACCGACCACGACACGGAGCTTGTTAGGCCGGACCTTGGAAATTTCGGTCACGCCCTTGTACTCCTTCGTCAGGTCTTTAGAAATCTGCAAGAGGTTCAACTTTTTCGATTTCGGTCCTGCCTTTGGCCGAAAATAAACAGTATAGCTGCCCTGGGCTCCGTCTGGGTAAAGCCTGGGGCGAGGGGGGACTGAAGAATGAACAGGGGAGGGGGTAACAGAAGGGTCAGGGTCAGAGGGGTTCGGGGATGGTGGCGCGGGAGGCGAGGGATCTACATCCATTGCGCTAAGTCTAGCGCACTAGCGCTGATAAGAACACGTACCTTTTTATTTCTCCCTTCCAGTAAGGTTGGTTGTCCGATCGTTCGAAGTAGCAGCCGTTACAGCCAGCAGCACCAATACAGCAGCACCAAACAGCCACCAGCAGCGAGCCAGGTGTGAGATCACTCCACACAGCGATACAACTCGCTGACACTGATGGCTTCTTCTTTTTCCTCGTTTGTGTCTCGTCCACTGCTGTAGCACAATCCAGCCAGCAGCCAAATCGGCTTGCGCACCAGCTGGCAGTCACGATGCGAAACAGTTGCACAAAGGCACGACCTTGAACCCGGATTTATTTCACTCGACCAGGCAAACAATGCCAACACTTGTTCACACGTCTTTTGTTTTATACTCTATCGGACCGATCACCAAACACGTCCAGTACTGATGCGTGTTCGGCACAGAATGTGACATTAAGTTTGTTAACTTATACAAAATATAAAAAGATAATAGACAATACGAAAACCATATTACACAGGAAATTACAAAACAACCACAGATTAATGACTGTCACACCGAAAATGACGACACCAGTAGTAGATGCATTTGACGTGCGTCAAGCTACGGCAATCGTACAACCATATGATGGAAGCCCGGACAAACTTGCGTCCTTCGTGGATTCCATAGAACTATTAAAGGAATTAATTCCAACCAGCCAGACGCAAATGGCAGTGAAATTTATTAAAACGAGAGTTTCTGGCAAAGCTAGAAATGCTTTACCTGAAACAATTAATACCATTGACGACATTGTCAAGGAAATAAAAGCAAAGTGTGAAGACAACACTACTTCTGACAGTGTCGTCTCAAAACTTAATGCCACAAAACACCGTGGCGATACAAATAAATTTTGTAACGAGATTGAAACTTTATGCGAAAAACTGCATAATACTTATGTATCACAAAAAATACCAGCTGAAGTTGCGAAACAAATGGCAACTAAAGCTGGTGTATCTGCAATGATAGATGGAACTCAGAATAACGACACAAAGCTTATTCTGAAAGCTGGAAATTTCACTTCAATTACCGAAGCTATAAGTAAATTGAACGAAAATGACAAACAACTAAACACAGCGTCAGTTTTTACGATGCAAAATAATGCCAATAATAGAAGCAGAAATAATAATACTTCTAACAATTATAATCAACGAACTAACAGAAACCAAAATTTGGGATACCAAAGCGCTAATAACCGAAATAATTATCAACGAAGGTTTAATCAATTACCTTCTAGAAATTATACAAATTTCAGAAATTTTAACCCATCAAATAGGAACGCTTGGCAACAAAATACATTCAATAGGCCACAAAGATTTCCAAACAATTATAATCATAATAACAATTTTAATAACAATTTTAATAATAACAATTTTAGACATAACCAAAACTTTAGAAATAGAATGTTTTTAGCAAATGCTTTGGATAATGCAACAACAAACTGTGTGCAAAACGCAGAACAGGCAAATTCTAATGCGGTAGTACCGTATAGAGTACCAATTCAGTCACCGGTACAACAACCAACAAAAATACCGATTAACAATTTACAACAAAATTTTTTAGATCAAATGTATTAACAATGAATATGACTGCATCGAACTTTATTAAAGTTGGTGTGCAGATGGCAGATAGAATCTGTACCTTTTCAATAGACTCAGGGGCAGATATATCAATTTTTAAATTAAATAAAGTAACTCGAAATCAACCAATTGATGCGAGATGTGAAATAAAATTAACAGGTATAACCGAAGGAGAAATTGAAACTTTGGCAACTACCAATACAATTTTAAATTTTGGAAATGGTGAAAGATGAACCGCTCTCAGTTAACAATTTTTATACACAAAATATTAACACTAGTGACAAAGTTCCAGTGTACATACCAAATTATAAAATGATACACTCTCAAGGCGAAGAAATTGAGAGACAGGTGCAAAAAATGATTGATGAAAAAATTATTGAACCATCTTTATCACCATTCAATAACCCAATACTATTAGTACCAAACAAATTAACCGATGATAACAAAAATCACAGGAGGGTTGTGTGCAAAGCCACGACCGCAATGTTGAAGTAGAATACTTTTACACAGCTCTACTTACGGCTGTACATTAACCTACGGCCGGGCGAATCGGTTCACGCCGCTTTTCGCGTTTAGCCTGGCAGAGGCCTAATGCGCACGTCCAACACAATAGAAAGGTGTTTTCACATTGTAAATTAGACACGGTTTTACTAGAGTAAGTGTTGTCAAATGCATCTACCGCCAATACCGCCGCTATCGTACGAAAGCGCGTCGTTTCATGTGGGGAATAATATCAACAACGAAAAATGACGCGCGTCTAAGCACACCCGAACTGTTTCGCCGTGCCGCTTCCATTTACAGTCGAATCCCTCTATTACGACAATTTATATAGCGACAAATCTCTCTAAAGCGACCATCTCAATGATCCCTTTTGCTCTATATTCATAAAAGTTATTCGTTTTATCGCGACATTTCTCTATAACGACGGTCCCTTGCGATGCCGCTATAAAGCGATTCAACTGTACTTCCTTATAACATCCGCCTCATGGAAGTACCGGCTGCACCTATCGCTGAGGCTGTACCATACTGCTACTGGTACCCAAAACTATTAACTCTTCAAATTAAGTGTTTTATTTGTCCTCAAAAGAAGAATTGTTCAATTCCATATCGGATATAATGCAATCGCATCTCTGTAATATTACCGACAGTAATATTCTTCTGAATAAAATAATCCAACTTTTCCATTAGAGGAAGTGCCGGCTGATGTACAGTAAAAATCTCGCCCGATCGCTCGCGTTGGCGTTCGTTCTCAGGCAGAGGCCTGAGACGTGGTGACCAACCACAGGGCAAGTGATTTGTTTAATTTGAAGGCAGCCACAGGCGCAACCCGGACGGTCCATCCAGCTCACCTTCCGACTAATGAATGTAGCTAGTTTTCCCAGAAACACTCTTTTATAGCCGAAGAGCGCTACGAAATAGGCCGCGCCATTCAGTTCAGTTGTTCCATTCCCTAATATCCAATTCCAAGTTCGACAATTCGCATATGATTTTTGTATCCAGCGAATAAACACCGATGGTGCTCTCACACACGCAACGGTTTTAACCCGTATCTTATTGCGGTTTGTAACATCAAGCGATTTCGTTTGCTCGCTGTTGCGTGTTGCATCATGTTGCAACTTGGCAGCTGGGAGACGACGAAATTCTGTTTATACTGATTGATTGAATCGACTCCATATTAGCTCTGCATAGTCGAACTAACTGCTTTTGTGAATGCGTTCTAACAGGGCAGTTTATTATTTAAAGTCGGTTATGCTGATTGCAGCCTTTGCGCTGCCCCTACCGTGGGGAGTTTACTAAATAAAGTAAAAATTAGACAACTACAACAGAATTCGATTGCATCCTGCACAGAATGTCTGCTTGTGCTGATGCCAGAAAATTATTAACCTTCAATTATTTTTTGTTTGCCTTGAAAAAGGCATTTTGCGGTTCAAAATCGGTTGCTGATCGCAACCTTTGAGCTGCCTCAACAGTGGGGGAATTAATATACACTGTGGAAGCTATTTCACATTCAGTAAATTAGACGGGTGCGACAGATTTAAATTGCTAGGATCCAACACAGAATGCTTGCTTGCGTTGTCAAAAATTATTAACTTTCAATGACTTGTTCATTTGCCTTGAAAAAAGCATTTTGATTTTCAAAATTGGGGGGAATAATGGCAGTCTGGCGACACACGCTGAGAAGAACCGCGCTGCTCCTAAGACGTGGTGACCAACCACAGGGCTAGTACTGCTGCTAAGGAAGGACGATCGCTGTTGTCGCTGTCTAGAACTATTATGAGCGGCTTCGGCTGAAACAGGCTCTTAGATAGGCCATATAGCATGTTTTCAATTGCAAGGTATATGATTCTGTCGACCGTGCTTGGGAAGCAATCATATAACGACCAATCAGAGGGTGAACTTTTCGTTTTGACAAGGCTTGACTATTTTCAATAGTACAATAGTGCGAATAATAAAATTACAATTATCTTCTTTTGGGGAGAATCTTAGAAGATTTTCCAATTTATTGCTACAAGAACGAAGGAAATCCATCGAATACTAACCGATTTATTAGCATTTGAAATTGGACATATTTTTCACTTTTTTCGGTTTTAGATTTTCATTTCACATCCCTATGTAACCGAACTTCCTTAGAGAAGTATTCTACTTCAAAAATGGCGTTTAGTGGTCGATTTTCGACAGCTTAACAAGAAAATTTTAGCAGACAAATTTCCATTGCCAAGGATTGATACAATCTTAGATAAACTTGGCAGGGCAAAATTTTTTACCACATTGGATTTGATGTCAGGTTTTCATCAAATACCTTTAGATGAAGATTCCAGTAAGTGTACAGCTTTTTCTACTCAGTCTGGACACTATCAATTTACACGATTACCGTTTGATTTGAACATTAGCCCAAACAGTTTTCAAAGAATGATGACAATCGCATTAGCTGGACTTACACCAGAAAATGCTTTTGTATATATTGACGATATTATTGTAGTAGGATGCTCAATACAGCATCATTTGACCAACCTCGAATTAGTATTCAACAGGTTAAAAAAATATAATTTGAAGTTGAATTTAGAAAAGTGTAAATTTTTTCACACAGAAGTAACCCATCTTGGACACATGATAACAGATGAAGGCATATTACCAGACAGTTCAAAATATGAAACCATAAAAAAATATCCGTTACCACAAAACGCAGATGATGTACGACGTTTTGTAGCATTTTGCAACTATTACAGAAAATTTGTACCAAATTTTGCAACCATAGCTTATCCGTTAAACCAGCTATTAAAAAAGAAGCAGCAATTTTTATGGTCTGATAATTGCCAAAGGGCATTTGAACAGCTAAAAAGATATTTAGTATCCCCGAAAATACTACAGTATCCAGATTTTTCGAAACCCTTTATATTAACGACAGACGCTTCTGATGTAGGATCCGGAGCAGTCTTGTCAAAAAATTCTAATGGAAATGACTTGCCTAATGCCTTCGCAAGTAAAAGTTTCACACCAGGTGAACGAAATAAATCAACGATATTAAAAGAATTAACTGCAATTCATTGGGCGGTTAATTACTTTAAACCTTATTTATACGGGAAAAAATTCACCATAAGAACAGATCATAGACCATTAGCATTTCTATTCAACATGAAAAACCCAACATCTAAATTAACAAGAATGAGATTGGATTTAGAAGAGTTTGATTTCACAATTGAATACATTAAAGGCAAAGCCAATGTTACAGCTGATGCATTATCACGAATATATGTTACATCTGATGAGTTGAAATCTTCAAGCACCTTTGTTGTTAATACAAGATCTATGACTAGAAATAAGGAACCTAAATCTAAAACGACAAATGACAATAACAAGACAAACAAACAAACAGACAAGGATAGCAAGATTGATCACCTAGCTATCTACACAACAGACAACCCGACTGAAACAAAACAATTACTTAAACTTAAGGTAACATTAGAAAATAATTTCATTATATTTACAATTTTTAAAAGCGCACGATACACGCAAGTGAAACAACTGATTAGTCATTTTGCAATTCACAAAAATCAAAGTCAATTCCTAGAAAATGCACTATTGAAATTAAATGAAGAAACAAAGGAATTGAATATTAAAAGAATCGCGCTATGTAGTCAAGACATGCTACCTAAATGGGTACCCACAGAATTATTGAAGAAAATCGCGAATGAAAAATTGAAAGATTTACAAATTATAATATATAGTTTACCAAAATTCATTAGTCACCCTCAGACAATAGGTTCTCTTGAAAGGAATCATAGATGTTTAAACGAATATCTACGATCCTTCATATCAGAGCACCAGTCTGATTGGGATGATTGGATACAATTTTACGCATTTAATTATAATACAACACCTCATAGTAATCATGGATTTACACCATATGAATTAGTTTTCGGAACTGAAGCTAGATTACCACAAGAACAATACACTGACAAAACTGACCCAATATACAACTTTGACTTATACAATAAAGAATTACAATACAAACTTCAAAAATCAAATCAAATTGCTAGACAGAAACTCATTCAAGAAAAAATCAATAGGGTAGAAAATTCAAACTTAAACACAAACTCAATTAACATAAGCATAAACGACTTAGTTTACATCACCAATGAAAATAGAAAAAAACTAGATCCATTTTATACAGGTCCATTTAAAGTTATAAAAATTGAAGACCCAAATTGCATAATAGAACATATACATTCTAAAAACACATTTCAGACACATAAAAAGAGACTTATCAAAGCATAGTTATAATTAACAGATAATAAAAAAAAAACAATTATATATCTTTCAAACATTATATCAAAATATTATATCCAATATATTTACAAACTTTTATATATACATTTACAAATAACATTTTCAGAAAATTTATAATTATATTTACAAAAAAAAAGAGTTCTCATATTTACATTTATATTACATATTTCACATTTTATCAATTTCTTGTATAACTTTTTTTTTTATTATTCAACAATTAACAACAACTAACTTTCGAAAAAAAACATAAAGAAATCAAAAAATCATTGCCACGAAAGTAGGTAAAGCGTTCAGAGCTTCTCTCTGAATGCTGTGAAATTCGGTTAGCTTAAATATAAACAAACCTATGCAATATTCATTATTATTGTATGGGAGTTTGAACATGCTGAATTCAATTTATCTTTCTCTCCATGCATGAGCAACTTCATGATATTTCGTTGCTCACTAAAAAGGGGTGAGATGTGGCATAATTAAAAACTACACTAACTTTCCTTTCCTAGTTTACGATCCCATAAATAATCCTGAAAATAAACAATTTTCCATTTCCCAAGTTTATGAGTCTATAACTCAAAACTTTATAACCGCCCCAAACACTTAATCCAAATATCCAGTTTCATTACGTAAACACTTTCCCACAGTCAGAACTCTTAATACCAAGCCAACATTCCAACAAACCGATTCCCACAATCGAAATCGATTGTTTTTAGTATCAATTTCCATAGACGCAATCCTCATCAATTCACAGTTCGGCAATAACCTCAAGTGCACGCCAGTGCACCAAACCAAATTATAATTTCACACGATTCTCGTGGCGCTGCGTTTAATGCTGACGCGCGCACTATTCGATTGTGCACCAATATTTTTCAGCTATCATTGCGATCATTTTTCGTGGTCTGCTTTGATGACTTTCTTTCAATCATCGTGGATGCACTTGTCGCACCGATGACGCTAGCAATCTCGATAATTATAATGTTTCAATAATTATCGATATTATAAGGGTGAACACCCTACCCCAGGAGTAGGGAACCTATACATTAGAGAAATGACAAGACACTCACCGTTAAGGTAACTGTCAACATCAAAACGGATAACGGCAATGCAAAATTATACAGCTCGCTCGTTTTGATGTTGACAGTTACCTTAACGGTGAGTGTCTTGTCATTTCTCTAATGTATAGGTTCCCTACCCAGGAGTTGCTTTTGCCGCTAGGTATTTATTGGGTGCTGCTATTCGACAAGATTTAGCATTGTTGCGGGTGGTGTAAAGGTTCGCCCCGGGTGTCACTGAGTTTCTGAGAAATAATGGTAACTAAAAAGGTATTTATAGTTTTTAGTTTCCTAAGAACAGATGAATTCGACAACTTAGTACTGGAGAACTTTAAAAAAAAACCAAACTTTTTGCACCATCTCATAAAAAGCAATGATACGAAATTGTAATAAAATACATTTTCTTTGGCTTGCCAACTCTTATAATATAATGGACATGCATAGCGGCAGTCTATTGGTAATTCTCTGGTAATTGTTTATTTTCCCTCGAACTGTTCAAGTTTAAAGTATCTGTTACCCAACAAACAATTTTTAGTTCCACTAAAAATCCAAATCAACGGAATTGTTGCGCCAAAAAAGTATCCTGATTTATACAGGGGGTAGACAAAATATTTGAGATAAAAAAAATTCTCTCGAATTTTGAATGGCCAGAACTTTACGAAAAATGGATCAATTTTGATAACCGGTTTCATTTCACTGGAAAACAGTATTACATTAGTATTACTTGGGAACTTGGTGTGACCAACCTACACCGAAAATGTTTCGAAATCAAGAGTGTGTGTCAAAGAGTACATTTTTTGCAACGCATAGAACGTTTTAGCAAAAGCATCATATCAAGAAGACTGGGAACTCTGCCTGCGATTGAGCGACGTTTTCGGCAGTGCAGTCTGTTGAGTAAAAGTGGAACTGACGCATGCTAGTGTGTGTGCTGGCGATGCGAGCGCAAGCCGAACCCACAGACTGAACCACCACATACGCACACTCTGTCTTCGCAGCGATGTAATTACCAGCACTTTCATAGCAACCTTCCACCTTTAATAGATGGAGTGCGCTGTTTGATTTGACGCTTGTCGTTTATATGGGATAGATCCAGAGATGCCAGTCTTCTTGATATGATGTTTTTGGTTTTAGGCAACTAAATTGTCTATCTAAATTACTTCATTTAAAAAAATCTGAGATCACTGATATTTTCTAAAATCATTTTTTGTTTTTAAAATTATATTTTTTTCAGAGTAGGATCTTTAACTCATTTTTTTATATTTTTGAAGGAATTCACACTTAGTTTCTTTTACCGAACTCAGCAAGCTTTTTAACGAGTTCTCAACAGCTGAGCCATCAGCAATCTGTTTTTTTTAAGGGAGGGATTTGTTAGTAGCTTAAGTATTTATGATAAATATTAGTAAATAATGAGTATGTGTGTCCAATCACAAATGGTGACTTCTCAACACTGTTAGAAATTTGTAATTTTAATTGTTGGGATTTGTTTGCTTTCGCAATTAGGACTTATCATTCGTAGGGATTAAAACCTACTTGTCAAGAAACGGAAGTGAACTTACAACTAACTTAATTGCTAACTTATTGGTTATAAAGAGAGCTTATCGTAGCAATTGAGGATTGCAACGATTTTTGTCGAAAATTGTTAATAATTTTATTTGACATAGCTTCTAATGGTTCAACACCAGTAAGTCTATGTAATTCGAGTGTACCAAACCAAGGAGGACGCTTCAAAATCATTTTCAGAATTTTCTTCTGAATCCTTTGAAGCGTTTTCTTCCTTGTTGAACAGCAACTTGACCAGATCGGTACAGCATAAAGCATTGTTGGTCTAAAAGTTTGTTTGCAAATCAAAAGTTTGTTCTTTAAACAAAGTTTAGAATTCCTGTTAATGAGAGGATATAAACATCTCGTATATTTGATGCACTTGGCTTGTATACTCTCAATGTGCTCATTGAAAATAAGTTTTTTATCATAAATTAGTCCCAAGTACTTAACCTTGTCAGACCAACGTAAAATAACCCCATTCATCTTGACAACGTGATTATTGTTTGGCTTGAGGAAAGAAGCCCTAGGCTTATGCGGAAAAATTATCATTTGAGTTTTAGAAGCATTGGGAGAGATTTTCCACTTTTGCAAGTAGGAAGAAAAAATATCTAAACTTTTCTGCAATCGACTGCATATGACACGAAGACTTTTTCCTTTTACGGAAATGCTTGTGTCATCGCAGAACAATGACTTTGTGCATCCTGGAGGCAAATCAGGAAGATCTGAAGTGAATATGTTGTACAGGACTGGACCCAAGACTGAACCTTGAGGCACACCTGCTCTGACAGGAAATCTATCAGATTTTGAATTCTGATAGACAACCTGCAGAGTTCGATCAGTAAGATAATTTTTTAAAATTTTGATTAGGAAAATTGGAAAATTAAAAGTTTGCAATTTCGCAATCAAACCTTTATGCCAAACACTATCGAATGCTTTTTCTATGTCTAAAAGAGCAGCTCCAGTGGAATAACCTTCAGATTCGTTAGCTCGTATCATATTAGTAACTCTGAGCATTTGATGAGTAGTGGAATGCCCATGGCGAAATCCAAACTGTTCAGCTGCAAAAATTGAATTTTCGTTAATGTGTGACATCATTCTGTTAAGAATAATTCATCAGCAATCTGTTCAGTAATTCATTTGCTTGACGAGTGTTCGGTAATTTTTCATTCTCGTTAAAACGTCAAACATAGAAGATAGCTCAGTAAAAATTTACAAAGTGTTCATCAAAAATTGCTGCATGAGTGGGTATTTACAATGCTGACTATTCGTCACGAATTACCGAGCGTTTTGTAAATTTACAAAGCTGACGATTTGCCAAAAATTACCGAGCGTACAGCGAAAAAAGAAAAATAAATACGACCATTGTGAAAGCTGCTATTACAACCGTTGAATAATTTTATAAAGGTATTTCGGATTGTTTGGATCGATTATACTGGTGTTCCCAGCACATTCAAGTAAAAACTTGATACGTTTAATGTTATGATGAATATAGGCTTTTTATTGCAGGCTTCTAGTAAACTGCTCTCCTGTGGTGGAAAAATTTCCATATGCTGACTGAAATGATTTGCATTATCTAAATCGTAAAAGATAGAATCTTGGGTGAAATCATTGTTGCGGATGTGCCATGATATGAAACATTCAACTAAAATACACAAATACGTACATATTTGATAAATAACAACTTACTGAATAGATCGTGTACTTGTAGATTTGAAAGTACGATATCCATTTTAATTTTTTTTTTTTGAAAATCACATGCGAAACACTATAAAAACTCAACTTCGAAACTCTTTGAATATTTGCAAAATGACGGACTTTTGATGTTTCGTTTTGACAGATGCAGAAAAATTGCCGAACAGTATAGTAACAAACATCAAGAGTTCAGTAAATCAATTGAAGGGTTTTCAGCAACACCTAGGTAGGTGCTGACAGATCGTCAAATATTTACTGCACTTTATGAAAGTGCAGAACATACTTTAGTTTACAGAAAAGATCAGCAATGTTTTTTGCTGAGCTCGTCAAGTGCCTTTTGTATAACGGTAATTCGGTAAAAACTTTAACCGACATCAGTTATTTTTGAGGGAATTACAAAATGATCAGCATTTTTTCAAATTTACTGAACATGACCGTAATAAAAATTACTGAACAATAAAAAACGAGAATAAGTGTGAAATTCAGATAATTTTTACTAAGATATGTTGATTCATAAGAGAAAGGTTCAAATACAGTTAGGTTTTCTTACGCGGGGGATACATGCCTCGTGAAAAAACCAACATGGTTCAGAAATCCGCTTGCTAAACCGCTTTAATTCAAAAATTCGCGTAAAAAACCACGTTAATTTGAAAATCTGCATAAATATCCTTTTAAAGAAAATCCGCGTGAAAATAAGCTGACCTTTTTAAATGTTAACCCAGATAAATTTTCAAACGCAAGTTTGCAAAGTTGCTTGGTTTAATAAGACCTACACACACAATGTTCGATTGAATTCTGCTAGAGTGCTGCAAGCTCCAAGAAAATTAGTACCCAACAGGGAAAAAACCGCCAAAATCAACACCCATACTTAATAAATTCATACCTCGATGATTCCTTGGCGAATTTTCAATCTTTGGCTACCAATAAACCCGAAATAAATTTTGATTTATGACAACATATAAACCTAAGTGAAACAGAATGTCGGAAAAAGTTCTACGCGTTGCAAAAATGTACACTTTAGCACACACTCCGGAAATCCGAAACATTTCCAGTGACCCTTGGTCACGTCCAGTTCTCAAGTAATACTAGGAAACTAGGACAGTTTTTCAGTAAAATGAAACCTGTTTTGTCAGAATTGATTCATTTTTCGTGAAGTTTTGGCCATTTAAAAATTGATAGAATTTTGCCTGCCTCAATTATTTCCCTTATTATACAACCTTCAAAACGAACTTCGGCTTGAAACTACTCCGTAGAAAGCACTCCCGGCGTAAAACCCGAAGACATTCCAAAACAAACTGTTTAACTCGTCCGGTTGTTTGAATTTTCATTCGCAGTATCGTAAGAGTTGTCATTCAAGGCTTAACACAATGGATACGTTGTGGTTGCGTTTGCGGAAATTTGACAGTTAGCCCATACATTTACTGTCACATTGACGGCAACGCAACGCAAACGTATCCATTCTATTTGGGCCATCTCTGTCTCTGTTTTTAACAAATTTTTATAGCAAAATTGCATTTGTCGAATAACGTTTGCGGTAAAAAAAAATGGACAAAAATTGCCGATTTTTCATGGGTTTACCTTTAATCGCACTGACGAAACTACTCATGCATCATCAATCATTAACCCATGAGTAAGCAAAAAAAAATTGACAGCTCTATCAGTCAAACTCTAACTGTGATGGCGAAAAAAGTGAAGCTACTCCGTTCAGAAGTGTGCGCGTTCAAAGAACGGTACCCCGCCGCGTCAAAAACGGACATCGTGCGGCACTTTGTGGACGCCGGGTATGCCGGTTCTGGCATCTACAACATCTTGACACTATTGGCCAATGATCAGAGCATCCAAAGAAAGCCCGGTTCCGGACGGCAAACGACCCTGAGCGACAAGAAGCTTCAAAGGATGCTGAAGAGGAAGATCGAGGGAAAATTGGCTAAATCGCTGCTTGCACTTGGCCGAGAAGTTGGTGCATGCTCTAAAACAGTGTGGAGAACATGGACATACATGCAGGAAGCGGCAGTCCCGTCCACTGGTCTCGGAGCTGCAGGCAATGACGCAGCAACAGCGTTTGAATAAGATGGTCAAGTCGATTTTCCTGGTGAACCGAGACGTGGCAGTGGTATTGGACGACTAGACCTATCTCACCCTGGATGGCAACGACTAGCAGGGCTCTTCGTATTTTACCTCCCCCACAAGGGAAGTGAGCACCGAGGTTAAGTTTATTTGACAGTCCAAGTTCCCCAAGAAGGTGCGGCTTTGGCTGACAATCAGTGAGAAAGGGATGTCAAAGTTGCTCTTCTTTCGCTCCGGGCTGGCCGTGAACGGGGAAATTTATAGTACGAAGTGCCTGACAGAAGTTGCGTCGTTCATCAAGAAATACCATAAGCGCGAAGACACGGTGTTCTGGCCAGATTTGACGTCGGCCAACTACTCGAAGCGATCGTTGGAGGAGATGGAGCGACTGAATATCGATGTGGTACCGAAGTCGGCGAATCCGCCCTATGTCCCCCACCTGCTTCCTATCGAGAATTTCTGGACAAACATGAAGCGCAAGATCTATTCTAACAATTTTGTCGCGGAAACGGAGGAGGAATTAATAAAAAAAAAACGAAGAAAGAGCTTGAAAACACGGCTACACGCATGTTTTCGTTCGCCATGGCGAAGGTTCCGGTTAACTGCCGGACGGCTGCACGCAAGGACGTAATATTTTTTTGTGAGGAAGCTAACATGATAACCATCCATGGGAAATTTATCCAACTGAATTATCTGTCATAGTTTTTTTTTCATCCCCATCTGAAATAGTTTTTTTTTCATCACCATCTGAAAATTTTTTTTTTACCGCAAACGTTAGCTGTCATAAAAGCTCCGGAATTATCGATTGTTATCGATGTCTGTTTTGGGCGATATTTCCCATCACTAAATCATATACTTATGTGCGAGCAGTTTGGTTCAGTGTAGAGAAAACATGTGAATGTTCATAATAAGAGTCCCGCAAAGATGAAACCAAAGGAACCAAATCAGTGTCAAACGAGGGTACCAGTCGAGCAATGTAAATAAACAAAACAAGGTGATAATGTTAGGAGTGGATGAAATGTGTTGTAATTGAGCGTAATAAAGAAAATGTGTTTTTCCGAAGTTTCACTTACACATTTAAATCCAACATTAAGCCTGTACATTGGTTCACTCAAATTTAACAAAATATTACCGGTGTAATCTTTCAAAACTGTGTACCTTGTGAATTTCAAAAAATGATATTCGCTTATGCATGGTGAAAAACAGAACTGTATAGTTCTTGGCAACAAACAGAGAAATTGTATAGTTCTTGGCAACAAGCAGAGAAATTGTGTTGCCGAAACGATAGGTTTTCTCTTCGCGCGACTCTATATACACATGGACTCTGCATTTTACGAAACGTTTCTGAACTCAATTCATGAATGAAATTTTGACAGAAAGCTCGGAACCGCTGACATAACGCAAGTAAAAGCAGCATCAATATCAGCAGGATCCGTGACATCTGTCAGTCCGTAAAATGGTCTATTGAAAAATATGTGAACGACCCGAATTTTGCATTAGTGGTGTTTTTTTTTGCTCGACAGTTTTCGATTTACCGGAAAGTTTTTTCAGCCTTCGGGCTTCGGGTAGGAAGACATTTTTTCGCGGACCATGAAGACTTTTGAAAAAAAATAGCTGGCATCCCTGCTCTCACACCAGGGGTGGCATTACGCATTTCGTTTCGAGTGATTTTTGTTCGTTTTGACCACATTTGACATCGCCGATTTCGATTCGAGCTCGAAACGAGTAGAAGGCGTATTTTTTTTTAAGAGGCTTTGCCTAATTTGGCATTTGCCTCTGGTAGAAGGCGTATTATTGCAGTGGATCTTCGAGCAAAACTGGCATTACGGAATGGTTTGATTCTGGGAGGGAGAAACGAATACTACACTCAAAACAGAGAACACGCACATGCGTCGTTTTCTGATAGCGTGTAACTATCTTCTTGCTGTAACGCAGGCATAACTAGTGATGTCCGAATTTTTCAACTAATCGATTAATTGTTAATCGATTATTTTGTTTGTGTCCGCTAATCGGACTCGATTAGCTAACGCAAGATATTCGATTAATCGAAATAATCGATAACCCGATTGCGTGACCCCTACGTTCAAAAATAAAATGTTAGTGCTGACCAACAGTCAGTTACCAATAAACTTGATCTCTAGATTTAACTAACAAATCTGGGAGAAAGCTCTAGAAATATTCCGTGTCGTACCTCTTGATTTCAATGTACGAAGTTGGTTCATCAAACAAGCCTATGATCGAATCTCTACTGCAATTTATGTGTAAAATAGTGTTACACCTGAACTTTGCTTTCTTGCAGCAAAAAATATTGTACAATTTTACAACATATTAAAACTTTCTTTAAGAGACTTTTTGACTATTCGGTTTGAAATCACATTATTTAATACATTTATTAATTCAATTAGCCTAATTCTTTATGAATCTTCGAGAAAGTATTTTTCCTATTCAATTAGTTCTTCAGTTTTGCAATTGTGCATTCGTTTGCAAGTGATTTCGCTGTACAAAAAACTTTACACTAGATTTAAGTGATCGAATCCTATATCCTAAACATCAGGCAAACGAATCAATAAAAAGGAACTGGGGACTTAACGGATTAGACTCACAGCGGAATATTGTCCAGCAGAAGGAAAAACACGGATTATATCGGAACGTTTATAGAAAAAGAACCACGCGGTACGGTTATGAAATATGCTATTAAAAAGAATGATGTAATCGCTTACAAAATGTGTGTAGACACGGTTGCTCTGCTAGACTGGCAAAATATAAGTGCTGCCAGTATCGAGGGGCTATCCGTTGTTCGCTTAACAGCAACCACTATATAAATTTACTTATTAACGTTTGGAAAGCGAGAAAAGAACCATTTATTTCAAAAATGCTAAACAATCGAATGACAATGAATGGCTCTAGACACCCTGTGACGTGAGTAGGTGCCGTCAGTGGAACCATGCATCCTCTCATATCGACTGTTAGATTAGGAACATTTCTAGGTGGGGTCTTGGGAGCCGATTTCGCAGCTTTGTAATAGTTTGACCGGCTTTGTTGAATAGACTTCTTAAGGAACGGATGTTCCTAGAACTGGCATGTATTTCATCGGTATTTTATAAAGCGTTGGAATCTGTCCTTGAATTCGGTTCCATACTGGGTCAGAATTTCTTGGTGCCAAATCGCCATGCAAATACTGCCGTAAACCCCCGGGTAATTCAACCATATGGTTGATGTTTTTGTATCTTGATGCTTCTCTAGCAAGAGTACCGTGGGCAGCCCACAAGTCAGTACTTGGTTCGATGTTGACTGGTTCAGGTTGGTCCTCTCTACACTGCCTAGTGATTTTTTGCATCATATTAACGAAAAATTATATTAAATGTGACATATGTTCATACAAAGAAAAGCAACATTTTTCGTCATACTCACCAATCCAAGAAGTCGTTTTAGATATGTTCAGTGTTCAGCTCTCAAAATCTGCCAGAGATAATTGGCATACTTTGTTAGAGCAAGCGCACCGGTGAGTTGCCATTTGAGTTGCTATTTTCACAACGCTGACCGTTGCAACCGATTTTCGCACCGGTCGTTGCTAATGGGGATTACCAATTCCACTATTTCTTTTTCACACCGGCAGTTGCCAATTTCTGAAGACCGTCACTAGCCATCGTTGGCAAAATGTTAGTGTTACGTCACACAAACAGAAAATACCTTATGTTCCGTCACGCAGAGTACGGTACATTTTAGCTTGGTCCGAAAGACAGTAAACCTTCCGATGGATGAAATGTAAAACAAGTAAAGTGTAGAATCGGGACACGGCCGCCTGCCGTTGTCCCCTAAAACAAGATCATCTGTAAAGAAAGCAGCAGAAATTTTGAAGCAAAGACCGCGAGCGGTTCTGCCATGCAAGCGTTGGCGATAGCACTTTTCCGTCCGCGACGAATAGACACCAAAGCCACCGAGGCATTGAATAGACAAAAATAAAGAACTCGACAAATGGTAGCGTCGCTCAGCGTCGACCATGCTCACGCGCAGGTTCTTAGCTCTCACGCTAGCGCACGTGTTTTGGAGCACATGTTATAGCGCTCTCAAGCAGTTAATAATCTGTACTAAAAGTTAGGCATAAAAAAAGAGTCAGACCGAGGAATAGCATAGTTTAGAGTAATACAGCTAGGTATGTGGTGAACAGGGCGAAGGGGAGAAAGGCCTCTCACCCTGAGTTAACTGTAGGGTATATTTAAGTAGTGTTGTACAGAAATAAAGTTAGTTAGTCCACACTAATCTGGTGGTTGTAATTCCGCGCCGATTGCGCATACAGGGATACTTAGTATTAGAAGTCCCTGGCAATTTATATCTTTGTGATGTATTTCGCATATTTTTTGCGGATCTAATAATAGCCAACTTATTTGTCAGTCAATCGTTTCCGGAATGATCTACGTTCTTTCTACTTTATAAAATGTTCCCTCCATTTCCGTCACTTTGTATTAACTTCGTTTCCGTTCTCTCAAGTTATCGATAACATAATTCTTTTGCAGATTTTTTTACTTGTGCGTACATAAATTTTTTCATCCTTATATGTTTATTTAAAGTAATTCCGTAAAACTGGGCAACGTTGCAACGTTGGCCTAAATGACTATTCTACTGAAAGCTAGCGAGCTGTCATTAGTTGTATTCTGTATTTCATGCTGTCTCGGTTCCCACAATTTGCTATTATTATTTGAAAATTCGCCGCCAAAAAGAACTTAAATATAGTGACGAAGAAAGTGATTTCGCAAAACAAATTTCTTTATACGCGATTAAGAAAATGGTTTTTGGAAAGATTCGGGGTGACTCTCAGCCTAGTAAATAGCCAAATATTGACCGCCATACGGAGGAAGGTGCCATCCAGCGTTTTAACAACGGTCTATACCGATGACCATTTCCAACGCCGCTTTCGAACGCATCTTAGGTTGCATCTTATACAACGACCGAACGAAACGGGAAAAAAGTTGGTAATACTCCCGAGCAGATTTGCTTGAACCTTCCAGGTTTATTGAATAATATTGGCCAACCTTGTGAGGATTTGAGCTTTCCGCATCGTGTAGGTTGCAGACCGAGATGCCAACCAAAATGGTCATCTCAATAAAAAAAACCTATACAAAATGTTTACCTGCCCGAAAAAACACCCTGTGCAAAATTTCAGCTCAATCGGAAATAAAATTGAGTAGTGGTTCACGCCGACACTTGCGTTCTACGACGTGTTTAACAAGCGAGGCTGAGGCCGACCAATTGAGTCCGCATTCGAAACACTCATCATCTTCGAAATATTATTACGAACATTCAAATCGAGCTCAAAAAAACAACAGTTTGACATTTCATCAAATAGCAACGATTCGGCTCGTTGCTATCGCGTTGCCAAATTTAATAACTCGCTACTACCCGAGGCAGGGTTGCCAATGTTCCAGCTTAAACTGGATTCCTCCAGTTTTTTCCAAGTGATCCAGCCAAACAGTTTATTCCCAAAATCTTCCAGTTTTTTCAGATATTTGCCAGTTTTATCCAGTTTTTTATTCACTCAAGCTCCGATTGGTTTTCGGAAATATTTTTAAAACGGAAATTTTGTAGATTGATAAATTATTATGACAATTCTTAACAAAGGGTGGCGAAAAAATTTTCAAAATAAAATTCCCTGATTTTCCCTGAAATTTAACATAAATTTCCCTGATATTTTTCAGCATTCGGCACAAAAAAGTACAACGTAGATCAACGCAAATCCGAAATCACAGTGAATAAAGTATAATCGGATATGAAACCCAACACTGGATGTCCCGAATTAATCTTTTGTCTCCTCTATATCTCCTCCATAACTTAATTTTGAGATAGATTGATTGCGTAATTTTAAATTTTGTTGCTGTTAAAGGAAATTTTTCAGTCCATAATTTTAACAAAATGTAACAAAACAAGACAGTTCCGATTAAAATGAGTAATTTTTTGCGAAGAGTTATCTCTTATGATCCAAAACTGACACTGACTGGGTTCAATCCCCGTAACAGAAAAGCTCCTTCACAATCTTTTTTTTCCTTTTTTCTAAATTTATTTGGGATCCAGTTTTTTCCAGTTTTTTCTTCAGCCTTATTCCAGTTAAATCGAAAATTTTATTGGCAACTCTGACCCGAGGTGGGGATTGCTATTTCCCAAACCAACATAGCAACGCCCGGTGCGGTTGCCGCGTTATGGTGGGAGTTGCCAAACTAGCTTTAGAAACTTCAATTTAGCCACTGGTGGGCTTGCTCTTAGCCTGACTTGCTTCCTGTTGTTGTACCTCTGCGTGATGACAAAAGCAAAAATATTTCATTTCTTCATTTTTGCATGCAAAAACAAACAAAATATCAGCAACACCGTCAACGCGAACTCGTTCGGTTCTTGCATGCGAAAAAGAGGGGAGGAAATATTTTAGCTCTGGCACTCACACATATTTTACCAATCGCTTATGTGAGTTCGCGTAAGTGCGAACAACCCTTGAAATCTTTTTTAACTTCGTAATCGCGACGCCAAGAGTTTTGTTTGTGAACACGCAAAAAAAGAAGTTTAGTTTTCGTTCGTGCGCGCATTTTTATAATTTTGAATGAAATATTAACGTCGCAGCACTAAATCGAATCATGACTTTTGTTGCGCGCGACTTTTCGCTGCGACTTTAAATATCCTTACGTGGGAAGTAGTGCGCTGTACAGCACATCAGATGCGCTATACAGCGCACTATTTGCGACGTAAGGTATAATGTGCGGCATGAGAGTAAAATCAATTGTCGCCAGTCGGCAACTACAATTTTCAACTAAATGGATAATATAAAATAAGTAAGAACAGAGGTTAAGAAATCTCTTGTGTTTTCGTCACCGCTGGCATAACCAATTTTCCCATTTTTGGACAAAGTTGAACTATAATCGAACAATAATCGGGGTCAACTATTCGATTATTCAATAATCGAAAAGTCGGTTAATCGATTGAAAATTAATCAAATATTTTTTGCAAATAATCGATTAACTCGATTAATCGAGAAGTAATCGGACATCACTATGCATGACTCAAACGAAGTTTTAGTAACATCAGGAATTCGAGTTGACGGTGTTGCTGATATTTGTTTGGTTTTTGCGTGCGAAAAAGAAGGAAGGAAATATGTTTGCTTTTGTCATCACGCACATTTTGACAATTACATATGAGAGCCCACATGAGTGCGAACAGCCTTCAAAATCTTTTTAAACGCGAATAATGTGCAAATTTTACAGACTAATTTTTCGAGTCTGTGTTTTTTTCAATTTGCCGTTGTATAAAAGTTTTTTCAGAGTTTTAAGTTCGACCGTAGTGAAGTATATTCGGAATTGTAACCAAAGCTTTAAATCCAGAGAAGCGCAAGTTGAATAATCGAAGTACGCTAGCATGATTATTACTTAAAGCTTATGAAATTTATTATTTTACGTAAAAACAAACCAAAATATTTTGTGAAACGACAATGAATGCAAAAACTGTGTGCGATGAATATTTTTTCGAGCAACTGAAAGGTATCAGTTATAACAATACTCATCGCAAGAAAAAGGCTTTTTTTCCCTTTGTTCAAATTGACAGTCGATGACAGCTCATTCTGGTTCATTTTGACACATACACAGCTTCGTATCCGGTTCTCCCTCCCTCGAGCATTTTTTAGCTCGAAAGTGATAAAAAATGGTCGATAAGTTGAAGACGTTCGTTTGTACCTTAGTTGGTTGACTAAGGGCATTCTTAACGGTGCGCTTCTATACCCCGTTTGGCAGCGCTCTATCATCACTTCACACCGTACCGGTCGCTGCTTAACGCGCTAGAGAAATAGTAGCCGAGCTTCCGGGAAGCATCGCGCTCTCAAATTTAGCAACCCGATAACAGCGCTGCTAAAGGTTTATGCTGGATGAAACGTCAGACTGAAACGATAGCAACGACCGGTGTGAAAACGGGTGAGTGAGCAAAATAGCCGCGCTGTACACAGCCATCATAACAACTTAAATGGTACCGCACTGTTAAGGATGCCCTAAAACATAAATAATTTCACTAAAAATCTGTGAAGCGGAAAAACATTAATTTGGTAGGATCCACTAGCGAGTAGACTCAAAGTAGGTGCTAACTTTAATGGAGCAGGAATTGCACTAGTGCAGTTTGGAGGGAAATATTGCACTTAAAATAGGTTTGAGTGCTACCCGCCTTATCTTGAAATGTTTATTTGTTTATTAACATTCATCGGACATCATTGTCTACATGAACACTTAATTGCTAAGAACGATTAAAAGTTATAATTAGTCACACGGTCGTAAAATACTCTGAAACTTATATTGAAATCAAAAGAATGGTTACACAGATTAAACAGTAAACACATACATGTTATAGGTTCATGGTGTGCATAGTCTGTCCGATGGCGTTGAAGCCGGAGGAAGCTTCGCTGTCGTAGTGGTCGTGGGATGATGTTTAAATCGACCTGAGCGAGAATCCAGGGTGCACTCATGTCCCCTACAAGCACCTAAACCAGAAACACAGTTCTCATTACCTTTCGTCTCTTCTGAAGCGTGTCCATACCCAACAAGCGACATCGGCTCTCGTAGGATGGAAGTTCGTCGGGGTTTTGCCAGGGAAGAAATCTTAAGGCAAACCTTACAAACTTCGCTTGGATTTTTTCTATTCTGTTAACCCAGACGTTGTGAGAGGGACTCCATACAACGGCTGCTGATTCCAGTATAGACTGCACTAAGCTAAAATACAGTGAGCGTAGACAATAGGGGTCACGGAATTCACTGGATAGTCGAAACAAAAATCCCAAATTTCTGTTGGCTTTGCTGATGGTATAAGCGAGATGATCGCGAAAATTTAACTCGTAGTCCAACAGGACTCCAAGGTCCTTCACAACGCTAACTCTTTCCAGTATCTCCGTTCCAATGTGATAGTTCCAGTGAATCATTGTTTTTCTTCTAGTAAACGAGATAACCATGCACTTATTCACGCTTATGGTCAGCCGGTTCCTCTCACACCAGTTTGCGAAGATGTCGATAGTTTGCTGTAGTATTATGCAGTCATCCGGTGTCTTCACTAGCCAATACATTTTCAAATCGTCTGCGTACACCAACCTGCACCCCTCTGGTACAGCGAAGCAAACATCGTTGAAAAATATGGAGAATAATAATGGCCCCAAGTTACTGCCTTGGGGAACACCAGAATAGTTACTGAACGGGTCAGATTCGGTAGTTCCAAGCTTGACGTTTAGTTGTCGGTTGGTCAAATATGACTCCATCCATCGAACCACATTTGCTGCCACGCCTAGACGAGCCATTTTTGCCAAAAGATTTCGGTGATTCACTTTGTCGAATGCTGATTACAGATCAATGTAAATTGTGTCGATCTGAGCTCCCTGTTCCATGGATTTGAGACAAAAAGAGGTAAATTGCACCAAGTTCGTTGCTGTTGATCTTCCCGGGAAAAAGCCGTGTTGATTTTGCGATATGTACGATTTTGCTGCGCGAAACAGTTCATTGCTTACCAGGATCTCAAACAGTTTGGATCCTGCACTTAGCGAAGTCACACCGCGGTAATTCGATACATTCCGCTTGTCACCCTTCTTGAACGCTGGAAACAAGACAGATTTCTTCCACATTTCCGGGAATACCGCTAACGAAAGCGACTTGTTAAAAATATATTTCAGCGGACCGCAGATGGCTCTGGCGCATTTTATTAGAACTACTGCAGGAATTCCATCCGGCCCTGGTTAAGTAGATAATTTAAGCTTGCTGATGCCATTTAGGACATCCTCGTCCGTGAATTCACCGATATTCACACTCAAAGCTCCTGCTGGTACGTTCTTTATGGCCAAATCGATTTGTTCCTCGCTAATTTCCGTTTCATCAAAAACATTTGAAAATTGTTTAGCAAACAGATTGCATATACCGCTCATGTCGGTTGACGCCTCATTTCCCAAAAACATGCTTGAAGGTAAGCCAGATTCCTTTCGCTTATCGTTTACGAACCCCCAGAACCGCTTGGGATATTTTTTTAGGGCATGTTGCTGCTGTCTAACATATCGGGCGTATAGAACTCGATTGTAACTCTTATATTTCGAGCTGGCGTAGTAAAACTCTCGTTTCGTGATCGAGTTGCGATTATCTGAATATTTTTTAAGAGCGCGTGCGCGTTTTCGTTTTAAGAATCGGAGGTAGTTGTTAGACCAAGGCGGTTTTGGCCGAGGGTAGCAAACAGGTACGAACTCGGAAAAAAGCTGCGTGAGAGAGCTAGTGAAACACAGAACTGCTTCATCGGTGCTATGCGCATTGTACAGCGGTGCCCAATCGATGGTCAAAAGTGCCTCGTTCAGCTGCGCATAGTCAGCCTTCGAAAAATTCAGCTGTCTACGAACGACAACGTCTTTAAAAATTATTCTGGCCTGACATTTCAAAGTAGTGAGAATTGGGGGGTGCAATGGATCAATTGGTACTAAAGCATCATTCGTTTCAACGAGAGTACACATCGGTAGTGAGTCTTCATTCACAAACAGCAAGTCAAGAGTACGGTTTAGGCTGTTCCTCATTACGTTTAATTGTTTAAGATTAAGCAAGGATATACCATCAATGAATGCAACGCTAGCGGAAGTTGATTCAGAGGGTTCAGGGTAAGCAAAGCCTGTACTTGTGTTACGCCAACATAGATCGGGCAAGTTGAAATCGCCAAACAAAAGATGGGCACAGCGAGAGTCATTCGACGTTACAACATCAGAGATAGAGGTAATAATATTCTCTATGATTGAAAAGTTTCTGGATTGATCCGGAGGTATGTAAATGACACCGAAGCAGATTGATTGACTGTCGCATTCAACGCTTACCCAAAGTTGCTTAGAGTCGAAGCCACCCGCATTCACGCATAGTGAAGAACTGAATGTGTTTTTTAATGCTATGTGTTCCCCCCCCCTCGGCTTTTTCCCGTAATGTCCGGGTTTCGATCTTTGCGGTACACAGTGTAATCTTGCCCGAAAACTTGAACAGAGTTGATAGTGTCGTTTAGCCATGTTTCTGTAAGAATGATCACGTCGTATTCCTGGCCCGATACTGCGAGGAAAAAATCATCTATCTTCGTTCTTAATCCCCTCACATTTTGGTGAAAAATACTCAGAGATCTGCCTGGCACTGAGTGAGCTGTATACTGGTTTACCATCTCTGGTGGGAGCGATGGGTTTAAAGTCGTCCAGGGGAGGCTGGAATGGTTGAGCTTCACTGAGAATGGGTGCAGTATCTTTTCTTGCTTCTAGTGGACATATACTGGTCAATAATTTACCTGGACCAGCCGGGTCGTCGAGCTGGGTAATAATATCCCTCGTCGAAGGTGATCTGAACGTTGCGCTGTCAGTGAGGAACGAGGATGATTGCTAGCTCGAAAAGTCGATCCTTTGTTTCGCTTTGGCCAGGCGTTTCTGGTAATTTGGACAGTCGTAGCTCCAAGCAGCATGTGAAAAATCTCGCAGTTCATCGGTAATACCGGCACGTTTCTCATTTTCTTTTTGGCAGTTGATACACTTTTCGAATTCAGCATCGCAATCCACTGCCTTGTGATTGCCAGCACATTTCGCACAGCAGACTGGTTTCGTACAAACTTCTGCCTTGTGTCGAAACTCTAAACAGTTGAAGCAACGGAGAGCATCGCTCGCATCAAGTATTCTACATCTTTCCCAGCCAAGGTTGACACGCTTAAACTTCATCAGAATATCGAAACCGCGGGCATCTGTCTCGATGACAGCCGACATCTGGTTGAACGTTCGTTTTTCATTTTTCATCAGCCGAATCACTTTCAAATCACACGCCTCAGTCAAATTGTTCTGCTTTTTACGATTGGTTAGCAAACAATTTTCATCCATATTTTCCGAGAAGCCAACAATTTTAATCCTAGGCTTCAGCGGTTTTTGTATTTCTATATTATATTTTTCAGATAACGCTTTTGTGGCTGTATCAAAAAGATTTAGAGCCAGCTCTTTTGATCCGCATCTTACCGCAACTTCACCGAGCTGCCTAAGCTGCACTTCCTTTACCGCAAAAACGATTGGGTCGAACCTAGCGCAAATATCGCTTTTTGTCTTCTCCGATGGTTGATTTGATATGGGCTTTAACAGTACGGTTTGCTCAATATTAGCGATCGTATTAGATTTTTTCATTTGGCTAACGGGAGTGCTGAATGTTTGCAGTGCCTCAGAAGTTTTAGGTTTAGCAGTGGTTGTACGAGTGTTTGCTAAGCGTCATTTACCTGAGCGCAACAAACCGCCCGGCTCTGGAGAGGTAACAGTGATAGTGTTTAAGTTATTTACAACCGATGCACAATCAGTCCCAGTGTCTTTCGCTTTACTTATTGACGAGCTCGCCGAGCTTGCCGAGTTGCGTGCAACATCCGCGTAAGAACAACATTGTGTAGCCTCATCATAACAAGCATTGTTTGTTGGGCAGATACTTTTAAACTTACTTTGAATAGCAGATAAAATTTTTGGCAGCAAGGTAGTTTCAATCTTTTTCAAATCAGTTGTGGATAAACCAGTCAGCATTGTCTCATGTTTGTTTACAAGATCGCACAAATTATCAACTTTATTCATCAGCTGAGCGCATTGCTTCTGAATGTCATTCAGAGTAGTTTGTTTCTTCCTGCATCCGAAGCAAATATACTGCAGTGAGGTATTTTCTCGGAGAGCAGTAGCAGCAGCCACAGTCAAATCCGCACATCGGGGATGTAGTATTTGCTCACAACCACCAAAACAATATACTCTATCACTCTCAGTACCAATACTTTTCGTGCACACATTGCAGGCAACAGAGATCATTGTGTTGCTCTTGTTACTCACCGCAGCCGACAAACGGCTTGGTGCGGGAGCTACTTTGCGCGTTGACAAAAGAAGCTTTCTTCGATCAGCAATTAGCAAATTATTTTCACCGAATATTTAACTAAACTAGTCGTCAAAGCGGCCCGTGGTATAACCGTGAGTTAGCGTGTTCCACAGGTTACACGGTAGGATCAGTTACAACAGGGTGCGGGTCAGTTATCACTGGTAGAAACGCATTTAATTCGCAGCGGCGACGGAACAACCCTTCACTTGCACGAACAAATAACAATGTTGACGAAACCATGAAAAAAAAATTCTTTTGCGTCAGAAAATAACTAACCTTGTTTCATTTAATGTAAGCCTAATATTCATGTCTTATTGTTTACGTCTTTTCATATTTCTAAAACCATTTTCATCACTAGAAGAATCGTAAAAAAACATTCAAAGATTAATATTTTGTTTTAAGGACAAATCTTATTATAAACGTAAAAAATACCAATCTCTAGGGGTGTAGGATCCTGTTACCCGTAAAGTATATGGCTCTTTCGGAATATGATCGTCACTCCTAATTTAGATAAATCACGGTTTTCTTAAGCGCTTTTATTAGCCTCCATTAATCACGGCAGATACATTTCAACTGCCAACCTTTCTCACCGAAAACCTGGTCCTTCGTCGTCTCTCTCGAATGCTCTCTCTTTTCCTGACGAGGGGTCTACTACTCTACAATCCCTCTCCTCGTCTACAATAAAAATAAGAGTTACACTAATTATTAAAATGTAAAGAAAAAATAATTAAAATCCAAAGATATAATAATACGTAAACCATTAATGATGACGGTAAAATTAATAATTGTACCGCGACGGCATTTTTCGAATCCTGGAAGGTCGTTCGTCCAAGCGTGGAAGGTCCTCATCCGTGTGTTGATGAGCTTCTGGGTTATCTGTTCGAGGTTTCTTTAAGAGTGACGGTTCCAACCTCGGTTTCGATGATGATGATGTCGGTGAAATTTTAGAGCTTGCAGGGGTGGAAGAGTCTTGCATATCATTCCCGTGTGGCCATTCCCGCAAATGTGTCACGGATCGCCGATAGGTAACTCCTGACTCGTCAGCAACAGTAACATCGGCGTCAGTTTTTTTTATTACCGTAAAACGTTCAACACGAAAAGTTGGTTCAAGCTTGCCAGCTTAAGGGGCAAGACACTATTGATACATATATGGCGAAATATTTCCAATATTAGATATTACAAAGTATTTATCGTTGTATTATTAGGCATCGTTATGATGTCAATATGTCGGATAAACGATAAATATCAAAATTTATCAACCGATATCGTATAATATCACTGCAATATTTTTCATGAAAATAAAGTTGTCTAGCCCCTAGACAAATCTGACATTTATTTTCGAGTCAATGTTTGCTCGAAATAAACTGCAATAAAATTGGAGAGTCGAAAATAATACGCAATACCAACTCCTCGATTCGAGTTACTCGAAGCGAAATGCGCAATGTCACCCCAGATCGCGGTAAACAAGTGTGTTCGGGTGTTCTAGAAAAAAAGGAAAAATCATGCGCTCACTTACGTCATATTGTGCATGCAGAGAAAAATCGGAAGCGACGAGTCGCTCGTCTGACAAGGATCAACAACAACAATTCGACATAAAATGTCCCGAAATGTGCCACTGTAATATTTTCTAATAGTTTTGAATGTATTCTAGTCGCAAAACTATGTCAATTTAATCAAAGAACAATAAAATTGCATTGTACTGTGCGAGAAATAATCATACAAAATGACATCGCTGGAAATCTTCGCGTCGCTGGACTCACCAGCGAATTGCAGAGTAGTGCTGCAGCGACAATATATCGTTACTGTGGAGCATTCTCCTCTGTCAAAATTCCGTTTAGTAAAAAGGGCAAAATTTCGTGAACCTCTTTTCTTTTCGAATGCTTACCACGCTTTAGGCCTGAAACATGCTGAACGCCAACGTGAGCGATCGGGTAAGATTTTTGCGGTAGGGTAATGAACAGCCTTCAGTAGACCTGTTCGTTGATCTACGGCAAGAATCTCGCCCGATCGATAGCGTTGGCGTTCAGCATGTTTTAAGCCTTAGTATTGTATATTCCAGCGAGGCGTTTGTTATTCGTCCGTTAGGATAGCGGGCCGATTGCAGATCACTTTACGCCAGGTGCATTTTTCAATCAGATTGAACCGACGTTTCGTGAGCCGCGTCTCCTAATCGTCACTGATCCATTGACTAATCACCAGCCAGTTATTGAAGCATCCTACCTGAACATTCCTGTTATCGCTTATGTAACAACGATTCTTTTATTGAAGTTCATTGATTCTGCTAACCCAATGCAACACCAAGGCACCGCATTTGATCGGTTTTATGTGGTGGTCATTGCCCCCAGAAGTTTCACGCGTTCCAGAAATTCGCTGTCAATAAAAATGATGAATTTATTGGTATTGGGATTAAATTTATTTGATTGGTAGGCAAAATTTTGACGGCATCTAAACTCTACACGTTTGACAGTAGCCAACATATCGGGGCTTTATTTAAAAATAAAGCCCCGAGGCAGGCGCCCAGCAAAACTTCTATATACTTTTTTGACCACGATACAGAAATGATACAGAATACAGAATTCATACAGAATTTCGATTCTTAATACAGATTTGAACAGAGTTTCAGCAGTCGATTTTTTTGTTTCGGTTTGAAATTGTGATGTTTCATAAAGTGTTCGAACTAAAGAACTGGCAGGTCGGCCTCACAAACATTTCATCCGAACCGATCCGGGCATCAGTTTTCAGTTTTTCGAATGCGTTTCCCAAATAGCCGCCAAACTGGCCGATTCCCATTAGGCAATCCACGGGTTGCGTTGCACTGCTTGTAACTACGTTTGTTATTGTTGTTGTTTTTCAAGTTGTAAAACCCCACCGACCGAACACGGAATCTTTCAATGTCGGAGAAAAAAAAATCTAAAGTGATATTTTATTGTTGTTTCAAGTATTGCCACTGCAATACTAGAGCAATTGATCGGATAACTCTTTTTTCACACTTCTCGATCCGGATTGCATTCAAGTTGCGATCTCTCGAACATACCTGAGGCTGTCAAAAGTTGAAAATAAACTGGAATCAGCTGATCGCAACTGTCTCGTGGATTGTTTACGTGAGAGAAAAAGAAAGCAATATTTTTGCTTTTTTTTAAGGGGGGATTTGTTAGTAGCTTAAGTATTTATGATAAATATTAGTAAATAATGAGTATGTGTGTCCAATCACAAATGGTGACTTCTCAACACAGTTAGAAATTTGTAATTTTAATTGTTAGGATTTGTTTGCTTTTGCAATTAGGACTTATCGTTCGTAGGGATTTAAACCTACTTGTCAGAAAAGGGGAAGTAAACTTACAACTAACTTAATTGCTAACTTATTGGCTATAGATATTTTTGCTTTGTTTTCTCGGTTTTCACAAGCAGTCTGACTGTTAGAAATGGAAATTTGTAATGGTGCGAGCAGGCTTTGAAATCTGTTTCTTCGCCCAGCGTGGAAGATTTGCGGCTGATTGTATTTATATTGTATTTGCGTTGACGACAACCAACGCTCTTCTTATGCCCTTTTATTACTTAAGTATAAGTTATGTGTTTTTGAAAAATGTTTTCAAAAATGTTTTGAAATTTTGAACTTTAAATTTGTCCGATTACTTTGTTTCGATATTCATTGTTTTTTCTTTGCTGCTAATGACTTCTCTGGCTTTTGAATGGTTATTTTTAGCTCCAAACTAAATTTTTGCTATATATCCATAGACGCAACACAATTAATTTGGGACGTTTTGGTTTAGGTGTGTGTGTCTACTTTTTTCTAGGTTTATATTTTTATCTTTTATTAGGTAGTTTTGAGTTAACGATTGATATCAACGGCGAATATACATATAGTTTTACTTACACATGAGCAGGCTGGATGCGACAATACCCGCGTTTAAAAAAAATTTACTTTTCACAACTCGTATTCGAGTATAAGTCACATGTCAAATGTGATGAAGATAGCAACTTGATACCGTATAGTTGCCGCCTGAAACAACGTTATCGCGATATATATTGAATGTTCACAGTATTGTTTTTATTAATAAATATATCAACTTTATTGATTTTAAAATGACAAAAAAAAGAAAGATAGTTTTTGTTTTTAGTACAGTAATTAATCGTTTAAGTTCGGTTTGCTGTGACTGGTGATCTGGAAATTCGAATCGCGTAGCTTAATCTCATAGGACATAAAATCGGTGTCTGCGAATCAGCTCGTTGATTCATAAATATTTCTTCCGATAACTTGCCGTTCAGAAACGCCGTCTTGACTAGAGATACCATCCGTCCTGATTTAGCAGAACATGTCCTGATTTTGTGATCCATTTGGAGCGTCCTGATTTATTTTTCAGATTTTAGAATTTGTCCTGATTTTTCTGGATGATGCCGGATGTTCAGAAATGTTGAAGATTGTTCAGTACTTTAACTTTGACTCCGGAACGAAACGGACTTACTTTTAACGATTTTTTTTCTTTGGTTGAATTTTGTCGAGAGAAATTGTCTAGTTCTTGCAACCCTCAACTATCTGACTTTTGGGTCCTATAGCCATCCAGCTTTTTTCGCACCACAATGACGTTCGCGTTGTGTGTTCGTAATATGCGAACCTCTCTGCTTACTTCAGTTCTGGGGATTTTTGAGGAATTGGCAACACAAATCTTACCAGATTTATTTCTCTTTTGATAAAATACGTGAAGATTTCAAATTGACATGAGCAGAGTTGTTAAAAGGCTGGATGATTTAATACGAACTTTCCATTTTAGCCTCCGCCATTACGGCGCGTAAAAAGCTGGATATCAGTTTTTATATATCATTTGAAAAAACCGCGTTTCCTGAGCAAAACGTGATTTAAAAAAAAATGTTTATCGTTTTCCTTCGATTTTAAAATGAAGAATAAAAAACTGCTCGAAATGTCTTAAATGACATTTCGCACAAGTACGGTACACGGTAAGAGTCGAAAACCCATTAATAGGTACTTCTTCAACCATTTCGCCAAAAAGTGAGCCAACCCATTTAGTGGGTAAACTTGATTTACCCATTAACGGGTATACCGATTAAACGTCAAAAACTGGGTACAATTTCACTCATTTTGAGAAATGAATTTTCTCAAGGAAATGGGTGAAATTTTACCCATTATTAAATAAACGGATATTTTGTGATTATCACTCAAAAGAATGAAAAGAAGTGAAAGTGAAATCAATTATTTCTAATTATTTGCAAAAATTAATCTTATTAACGGACACAAGAGTATTTCATCTGCTATCATCAATTGTCAGAATCGCAACAAAGCCAATACCATACGGACAGTGAACATTCTTGACCTAATATAAAAATATTTCACATTGTAAAATTCAATACTTGTTATAACATACTGTTTACCTTGCAACTTCTTGAACGACGCAGTATCGGATCTCTGTTAAAGTCCTTCCATGGCAATTGTTGACAAATAATAAACAAAACAGATCGTAGAAGTAACGCGTACGAACAAATCGACAGAGCGAACTAAAACGATGCTTGAAGTATTTTTTCATCCATTAATGGGTAAACAAATGACTCTTTTTTTTCTAAGAACATGCCTTTTTAATGCGTACAATTTTACCCATTTCACATTTTTCAGTTTACCCATTTTTTAGATTTTTTTGATTTTTTGCTCTTTCAACTGATATATAAAAATCAAAAAAGCGTGTAAAACTTTAGGACCCAATTTTGAACAGTTTACGTTACTGCATTTTTTAGGTATCTACTAACGCCTAATGAATCAAAGTTGCAAAATTGTACCGTCCGAGAAATACTTTAAATGAATAAATGAGTGGCGTATTTAGAAGTGTAAATCTCGAATTACGTGTTTTATTTATTGATACCTCAAAAAAAGAAAACACCTCATATCAAATTTGTACCGGAAAAAGTTGTCCTGATTTTCAACCCCGACCAAATTGTAACCCTAGTCTTGACGTCCATCTGATGAACGAGCATTCCTTTACGATTTGCATTCGCCAACACTGCTCGCAACGTATCCAGACGAGATACTGGGGAGTAAGTTTCTTTATAATCAAACCCACGCTTCTGACAAAAACCACGAGCCACTAGTCTAGCTTTGTACCGATCAGGTCGTCCATCTTTACCGGGTTTATTTTAAATACCCATTTACATGTAATAACGCTTCGTCCTTGTGGTAATTTTATCAAAGTCCATGTTTGGTTTCGTTCCAACGAATCCATCTCTTCACGCAGTGCCTGCTGCTACGAATATCAGTCGCTTCTCTCTCGCAAATCTGATAACGATTCTGGGAGATCCTCCACGAACGACAAAGCATTCAGTGCAAAACTCACATCCACTTCGTAATCTTTCATCCACACAGGAGCACTACGATCGCGAGCCAGTCGGCGAGTAGAACTTTGTTCAGGCTTCTCTTCGGTTTCACTTTCGTGTTCAGTTAAACTAGTATACTGTTCATCGTCTTCACCATCATCATGTTCGTCATGAAGATCCTCTTCTTCATCGATAATTTCTTCCTCATCGTCGCGGCACACTTCAATCACTTCACTTTCATTTATTTTCCTCTTCATCTGCCCTTTTTCGACGTCATGTGACCTTCCCGTCTCCAAAAAATCGACATCTCGAGCTACAGTTATTGAACGTGTAGTCGGGTTCCACACTCTATACCCGTTTGGCGCATAGCCAACAAACACCCCTTTCCACGCTTTTGAATCTAATTTCTTCCGACGGTCCTTCGGAACGTGAACAAAAACTACGCAACCAAAAGCTCGTAGCTTTGAAACGTCCGGTCTTCTCCCGTCCCATAACTCAGCAGGAGTTTTGTTCGAATTCTTGCTGAATCGGGAAATTTTTAGTCCGAACTTTGCTGTGACCAATGCTTCATAACATTAAAAATATTGGAGCACTTCGTCCTTTGTTTTCATAACAAAAACCATAACAAAATGGCTCCGATCATCCGTAAATGTCACGAAAAACCGCTCACCGTTTCGACCGACCGGTGTAATGAGCCCGCACACGTCAGAATGAACCACTTCTAACACTCGCGACGACCGTTTACCTACAAACGTTGAGAAAAGCTGGCGCGTTTGTTTACCATGGCATGGTTCACAAACGACTACACTTTTGTTCGAAACATTTGCAGGCTGTAAACCATCGACTAGCCTTTCGCTTAACATTTGCTCAAGCTGTCTATTGTTCACGTGTCCTAGTCTGCGATGCCACAATTCAAGGATCTTATTGATCCTACCACAAGCTATTAATGGTTTACCATCACACTCTGCTTGTGTGTAAAAATCAAATTTATACAACTTTTCGCGACGTAAACCAGTAGCAACTAGTTTTGAACCATTCCAAATGTTCACTTTTCCGTTATTAAATACTACTTTCATACCCTTACTCTCGACTTTTAACACAGAGAATAAATTGAATCGCAATGAAGGAACATAAAGTACGTTATTCACAGAACAGGGAATGCACTCACTGTCTACAATGGAAAATAGCTTTACCGTTCCACTGTGACTAGCCTCGATCGACTCACCATTCTTGGCAACCGATATTTGAATCGGGTTCTGCAGTGGTTCCAGCCGCTCAAAGAGATTTTTGTCATTTACTAAGTGGTCTGAACATCCCGAGTCCGCTATCCAATAAAAATCGTCGCTGCTCGGGAATTTTTCTACCATCAGCCAAAGAAACAAACGATACTGCTTCATCATTCGCTAAATTTGCTTTCAGTTTCTGATTCCCTTGCTTAGCGTTCTGATTTTGCTGATGCCTCCTCGGACAGTCTGAAATCTTATGTCCTTCCTCTTGGCAACCGTAACATATCAGCACTTTCTTTTTCTTCGGAAGTTTCTTCGATCCAGCAAAAGCAGAAGCATTCGCATCAGGGGGAAACAATTCTATACCTTTTCCCCGTTGCTTTATCTCCTCATCCATTAACCGACACTTGACAAATATCAAATTCAGATTGTCTTCGGACATCGTCTCAAGCGCTGTAACGACGGTGTTATAAGTCGGTCCCAATGTAAGCAAAAAATGACAAATCACATCTAGATCATCCATAATTGCTCTCGTCCCACGATATTCTCTAACTAGACGATCAAATTTTAAAAAATGATCCTGAAGATTACCGGACTCAAAGCGGAGTGAAAACATTTGCCGTTTAATGTACATTCGGCTAGCGATACTTTTACGTTCGAACACACGGGTTAAGGAGTCCCAAATTGCCTTTGGTGTAGCACGATCCTGCACGTACTCCAGTTGAGAATCATGGATCCGTGACACCAATAAGGATTTACACCTTCTATCCTGTTTCGTCCGTTTATCGCGAGCCGCCTCCTTCTGTGCTTTCACCGCTGCTGTATCCTCCGGATCATCCTTCAGAGCATCCAAATCTACCGCATCTAATTCGATGCACTGCAAAAGTTCTCGTTCCTCCAATAGCACGCGCATTCGAAACTTCCAGGCATTGAAGTTCGTGCCGTCGAACAGAGGCAACAAAAACCTTTCATTTTTATCATCATCCATATTTACGACATTTTCCAAAAAGCACGACGCGTAATCTGGGCCTATAACCTAAAGTGCTGTAGCGATCCGGACAACAATTAAGATAAGTAAAATACGAGATTGCGGAGCACATAAAAATACAACGTGGTTTTATTCTGTATGAAAAGCTAATGATTGGCTAATGGAGAAAAACGTAAGTAAACAGTAATATACAAAGACGTAGTTGTAATACTTCATTAGGTAGGGGCGCAAACAAGGGTTGTCACGCAGGGATTGCACTCTTAACATTACCGGGCGTTTTGTAAATTTACAAAACTGACGATTCGTCAAAAATTACCGAGCGTTCACGACCATTGTGAAAGCTGCTATTACAACCGTTGAATAATTTTATAAAGGTATTTCGGATTGTTTGGATCGATTATACGGGTGCTCCCAGCACAATCAAGTAAAAACTTGATACGTTTAATCACAGATAACAGATATCCAAGCTAGAACAAAAACTCCAGAAATCGTGTGTGAGATTTCAAATTCCTACTCGTTTGGAATGCTAACGACATCTTTCTGCAACTTGCGACTTGAACCACTTTAGTGATGGCAGCGCTGGATTATAGTCAAAGCTGCCAGACGTATGAAAGTTCTCACAAATAGTAGAGTCGCTGTTTTTGCAACGATACAACACTGTTTTTGTGAGGTTTGTGTATTTTTTTTTTTTCATAGCAACACTAAAACAAACAAATTTATCGCAAACATAAACTGGGATTGAACAAAATTGTCGATTATGTACGAATTACGACTGCCCAAAATTTCTACATTAAAAACGGCAACGCTTCTTATTGCAATAATATCGATAAGAGCTGGAAAACTATCGATTTTATCGAATCATTGACCACTAAGTGTTCTTAGCGCCACCATGCTGCGTATTGCGACATGCTAAAAAATTATTTTATACATGAAGCAAAATTAGCTTGGATGTCTGTTATCTGTGGTTTAATGTTATGATGAATATAGGCTTTTTATTGCAGGCTTCTAGTAAACTGCTCTTCTGTGGTGGAAAAATTTCCATATGCTGACTGAAATGATTTGCATTATCTCAATCGTAATAGATAGAATCTTGGGTGAAATCATGGTTGCGGATGTGCCGTGATATGAAACATTCAACTAAAATACACAAATACGTACATATTTAATAAATAACAACTTACTGAATAGATCGTGTACTTCCACGTCGTTTTCTTGTAGATTTGAAAGCACAATATCCATTTTTTTTTGAAAATCACACGCGAAACACTTTAAAAACTCAACTTCGAAACTCTTTGAATATTTGCAAAATGATGGACTTTTGATGTTTCGTTTTGACAGATGTAGAAAAATTGCCGAACAGTATAGTAACAAACATCAAGAGTTCAGTAAATCAATTGAAGGATTTTCAGCAACACCTAGGTAGGTGCTGACAGATCGTCAAATATTTACTGAACTTTATGAAAGTGCAGAACATACTTTAGTTTACAGAAAAGGTCAGCAATGTTTTTTGCTGAGCTCGTCAAGTGCCTTTGTATAACGGTAATTCGGTAAAAACTTTAACCGACATCAGTTATGTTTGAGGAAATTACAAAATGATCAGTATTTTTTCAAATTTACTGAACATGACCGTAAAAAAATTACTGAACAATTAAAACGAGAGTAAGTGTGTAGGGACTTATCTTATCACCGAAGCAGCATTCGGTGAGTCAAGCACGCCACCGCGCTCGCACGCAAAACCGTTTTTTATCGTACGAGTTAAAAACATTATTTGTTATTGAAAAGTTACAAAATATATGTTAGAATTTTTTATTTCGAGTTTTTTTTTGCAGAGAACTTAACTAAATAATCAACATTTCACTGCTTCAGTATATCGTACTCGCAACTTTACAATGCTAAAGCCTGTAGTACACTCTTTGTCTAATGGTCAAATATTTGACCTTTAGACATAATGGTCAAATTTTTTCGACATCATGGTTGTTGTTTGCCCGTGTTTGCCCCATGTTAGAATTGGAGAGTGACAAACCAAATTTTTATCTGTCAAAAAGTGCCAAATATTTCACGCTTGGTCAAAGAGTGTAATACAGACTTAAGTTTGACAGCCTTTCATTCCTCATAGTCGTACGCAACCTATATTTAATCAGTTTCATCTTCGAAAAAAGACCTTTCCCCAGTTGCGTTCGAGATCATTAGACTCAAATAAATCCGCAACGCAATTTCAGCGTTTACAAATACATTCTGCATATTTTTGTTCACAATAACATTGTATAAATGTAATTCAAATGACTATTCTCTGGACTCTGAAATTGCTCAGCAAACCAAAAAGGCTGAACTAACTCGTTTCCCAATCCATTTTCCAGACCTTCCGGATCGGCAGCCACAAGTTTTTTAGCAGCAAGCTCCAGTTCAGAAGGTTTTGTGTTGATGTCGGACAAAAAACCAAATCGGTTGGCCGCTTTTCGTTCATCGAGAGCATCGACCAGTTTATCAATCTATCGCTGGTAGAATGCCTTCATTCTTAATTTTCTTCTCTACAGAATTCTGTGTCGATGCGGTTATTTTCTCAACACCAGCGGGGTTGAGCCGAACGTTTGGTACTCGTACACAAACCACTTCGTATTTCTCATTCCTCGACAATTCAATGCCAGCTCACTTATAGGTATCATCTAAGACAAGACGTGACAGCTGGTCACCGTTACATTCAACCAATTTAAACCGGCTGCTGATTGGCTGAATTCGATAACGCAATCGTCACGTTGAAAATACAACGAGGTTACTTTTCACTGTAAAGCAGTGATGCTGGAGAGTCATAATTTAGCTATTATAATTGTTCATATATAATGATGCAAAAGTATGCAAGGTACATGATATTAACGAGTAATGTATTTCACTGTTATAACTTTAAAAATGCATTGATTAATCGTTTATTACTATTTTGGTTGAAGTCCAAGAAACTAAGAAAGGAAAAATTTGGGTACCAAGAAACTTAGGAAGAAAAAATTTGATAATGGAAGTATGCTTTATTGAACATAAAATAATAAATAAGAATTGAGTATTATTCGCCTATATATTGCAATTTTAATTTGTTTTATTTTCATTGACCTGCAAAAGTTGTTAAAAATAATCATTCTGGCATCAACGGTATGGAACGTTCAAAAAAATTTCGACGGGGATGACGGCCGTTACGAAAAGAAAAATAAGAAGCCAGCTGTCGCGTCTTGTCTTAGGGTATCATATTTATCTTGATTATACGATTGCCAAAGTTTTGAAAAAAAAACCCAAATTAATCCACCAAGCGGTGAGACCCAGCCTTTGTCGTTCAGACTTATTTTATGTTAAAATAGATTTACACGATTTAAGAGAAAAAATACTCCTTGAAAATTTCTGCTGGTTTCATTTTTCACTCTAAATAAGGAATTTCTAATATCCTACAGCACAACTATACCGAACATTCAAAACCAAACATTCACACACATATGAGCATACATAAAAACATACATGAAAACATACATAAAAACATACATATGCAAATACCATGAAATAAATATGTTTCAAATACATCACGCGAAAAATCCAGATGACTACTTCTGGTTGCCGGAATACATCCTAAAATGGCCAAATTTTGCCTAATCCGGGTATTTCTATGGCGAAGATGCCGACTTTCGGTTTCTGGAAAACAACTTGAGATCACCAAATATCATCCATTATGAGTATTACGCCATTTTAAATTTCTAGATACATTGTAGTTCCGATTTCTGGAAAACAACCTTAATGGGACAAACATTACCCAATGTTTTTCTGGAACATTATCCCGGGTTCACAAGCCGGGAGTAAACTCCATATTTTACATTAAAACCCGATTTTGCAGCTTACGGTTTCTGGAAAACATCCTTAAATTGTCAAATACAATACAATGAATGTATATCCACTCTTTGGGTACTAGAATATTGATGTTATATATAAAATAATAACTTAGATATAGTATGTGATATTTAACGTGATATTTGTGCTAAAGAAAAAGTGAAATGATAGAAATGACTTTCAACTTTAACTTCAATCCTGAGCAAGGCCGCAAACATTAAAATAGTATAATATCAAATTTAAATGATGTTGAGGCCACATATTTTTATCGTAGCTATAGTTTTAAACAGTCTCCGGGTTACGTTTCTTTCTATAACTTTCAAATGTTTAAACATGTTCAAACATTATGAAATTCATTGTTTAAGGGTTTAAAAGCCCATTAATCTGAATTCAACTATGTTCATACCTTCTGAGATATAACAGCGATTTTCACATTTTGACGCAGCGCCAAAACTAAAAGTTTGATTACATTGAAATTCAATAGCAACCTAAGCGGCAAATAAACCCTTCGGTCAGACCATCTCTGAGAAAAGTGAGTGAGAAAAAAAAGTTGCACATACACGCACACACACACACACACACACACAAATTTAAACTATAACTATGACTATGTACAGTTACAGCAATTTTTAAGGTTTTTTTAATGTTTTGTTAATGTTATTTTTTTCCTGTCGTCTGATGATCGTCGAATGGTCATGAATATGCAGCATGTATGGATTTGTTCTGCTGAGCCACGAAGTCATGAGCTGGGACAGGGGCTTATAATCCTCGGGTCCTGGAGGTATTGTGCGGGATCTAGTTGCTGGTTATGGTTCGTTGTTGTTGTTCGCTGGTGCTCAAGTGGCCATATGGTGTGTGCCGCTGAGCCAAGATCAGGGCTCTAAATTTTCGGAACAAAACAATGAAACTGATATACTCGCGCTGTCATTTCGATTCGAACAGTTCCATTTTCCCTTGATTCCTTTCGGCTACTATCAACGAATCACTTCTTTCCCTCTTTCCCTCTTTCTTCTTTCGGATCATTTCAAATGAAACTAAAAACTATTTCAATCGACGGAGAGAGTGACGGAGGAAGAGACTCTATCCTTTTCTTCAGCTTCTCAATTGAAATTAGCACTGCATCGCGTCGTTTGATGGTAGGCCGTAGTACTAACGACAATGGCCTCCAAAAAATACGTTACGCAAGTTCCGATCAGTATTTCCTGCCTATTTCGTATTCGGGTTATTCGCGTTGAAAAAGATTTTGAAGGCTGTTCGCACCTACGTGAACTCTCATATGCAATTGTCAAAATGTGCGTGATGACAAAAGCAAAAATATTTCCTTCCTTCTTTTTCGCATGCAAAAACCAAACAAATATCAGCAACACCGTCAACGCGAATATATATATATATATATATATATATATATATATATATATATATATATATATATATATATATATATATATATATATATATATATATATATATATATATATATATATATATATATATTTTTTTTTTTTTTTTGTTTCAGGTGGAGGGGAAATTTGCATACAAACCCCTGAGGTGACCAACCTCAGGGAGTGTGGGGTTGGTTTGAATCAGTGACCGGACCCACTAAAACCCCTCCAGTCTCCAGCCCATAATACTCCCCGGGACCACCGCTAGGTATTGCTTCGGGGAGCGGCTTTTGTGCTCTGTGCACCCTCTTGGTTCTATAGATCTCTTTGCTAACTTAGCTAACTAACCTGGAGACTTGCCGTTAGCTAACACTGGCGTGTCGGTGGTCAACCTGTCGCCTGTTTTGCAATTCTAAAACTATTTGAGAGGCGGCTGTACAAACCGCCCTCCAAATGTTTGGGTCTTTACACATCCTCCGAACTAGGTTGTCCGGAGTGGTGTCTGGCCCGCTCACTACCATCATGTCGCTCCGCGCATGCACAAAACGAGGGCACACGAAGAAGACATGCTCAGCAGTCTCTTCCGCATCCGCGCACTCGGGACACATGGGGGACCCCGCATGCCCGAATCTGTGTAGATACTGCCTGAAGCAACCATGACCTGACAGAATCTGTGTCAAGTGGAAGTTAACTTCTCCATGGCGCCTCCCGACCCATCCGGATACGTCCGGAATAAGTCGATGCGTCCATCTACCTTTTGCGGAATTGGACCATTCCTGCTGCCATCTGATCATCGAGAATGGCCTTCTGGTGCCTCGTATACCCCTTGTGTCACGTTGATCGAAGCATTCTACGTCTCCTTAATGGCTATGCTGATAGGCATCATGCCGGACAGGACGCAGATTGCGTCGTATGACACTGTACGGTACGCGCTCACAACCCTTAGGCACATGAGCCTGTAGGTACTTTCCAGTTTTCGACGATGACTGTTGGTACCTAACGCTTTGGACCACGCTGGCCCACCATACCTAAGTATGGACGAAACCACGCTGGCAAGAAGTTTACGCTTGCTGCCATATACCGCTGAGCTATTGGACATCATTCGAGATAGTCCTGCAGCGGCCGTTGAAGCCCTCTTACAGGCATAGTCGACGTGACTCTTAAATGTGAGCTTATCGTCAACCATAACCCCCAAGATCTTCAAGGAACGCCTTGAGGTAATGGTGCAGTCACCGACTCTGACCACCGCCTGTTGCTCTAATTTGCGGTTGTTCACAACCATAACCTCCGTTTTATGGTGCGCTAACTCCAGTTTCCTAGAGTGCATCCAGTCTTCGACCTTGCGTATGCAGTGCGCGGCCGTCAACTCGACCTCTCCGATCGACTCGCTGTAGACCTCTAGCGTGATGTCGTCTGCGAAACCGACGATCACAACCCCTACAGGGAACTTTAGTTTCAACACCCCGTCATACATGACATTCCACAACACCGGGCCTAGGATGGAACCTTGCGGTACCCCTGCGGTGATTGGGACGCACTTCTGACCCTCCTCCGTGTTGTAAACTAGTACCCGATTCTGGAAATAATTTTCCAAAATCTTGTACAACGACACCGGTACGTGGATGCTCCTAAGCGCGAGCGCTATGGAGTCCCAACTGGCGCTATTGAATGCATTCTTCACGTCAAGCGTGACGATTGCGCAATAGCGAATGCCCCAACTCTTACGCTGGAGTGCTACCTCTGCCGTCTTGGTGACAGAGAGAATAGCATCCAGCGTGGATCTACCTTTCCGGAAGCCGAACTGGTTACTTGCCAGACCGTTTACACCCTCTGTGTACTTCACCAGTCTGTTGAGGATAATCCTCTCAAGCACCTTGCCCGTAGTGTCCAGCAGACAGATAGGTCTGTATGCCGATGGGTCCCCTGGCGGTTTCCCAGCCTTCGGCAACAGCACCAATCTCTGTCGCTTCCACCTGTCCGGAAAGAGGCACTTCTGCATGACTGCTCGAAATAGATCGGGGGCCACTTTCATGGCCGTCCTGATGGCCAAGTTCGGGATTCCATCCGGTCCCGGTGCCTTGCTCACCTTTAGGGAGTTGGCGATCACGATGAGTTCCTCATTCGTAACCCTTACCTCCTCCACAACCTCTGCACGGCTGCCGTCTCTCACGGATTGGATGCCCGGCAGGTTGGCCGACCATCCCTGGTCTGTGTCTGAGATACTGGAACGTCGGACGTGGGACTCAGCAACCGGAGGCCAAGGATTTGGCTCGTGTCGTGGAAAGAGTCCCTCGATGATACGCTCCAGCATCGCTGGTGATCGCTCTGCAGGCGCCAACACGCCTTTGGTCTTCGCCATTACGACTCTGTAGGCGTTGCCCCACGGATTCGTATTGGCACTCGCGCATAGCCTATCGAAGCAGGCCCTTTTGCTCGCCTTTATCGCACTTTTAAGCGCCGATCTTGCAGATCCGAATACTACACGGCGCTCTACCCTCTGTGCATCGGTACGTGCACGTTGCAACATCCGTCTTGCACGGAGGCACGCGCTACGGAGGTCCGCTATCGCGTCGGTCCACCAGTATACCGGTGACTTACCATTCCTAGGTTGGCGGGTCCTAGGCATGGTGGCGTCGCACGCCCGCGATAATGTGGCAACTAATTGGTCAGCACTCGGGCGGAGCCAACTGCCCCCCTCGCGCTCTCTTCTCATTGCTTCTGCAAATACCTCGGCATCGAAATGCGATGTCTTCCACCCGCGGACGGTCGGAGTATTGGCTCTACCCGTCGCCTGCCGCCTCACGTTCTGGACTACGCTATAGCAGACCGACTGGTGGTCACTATAGGTGTAGCCATCGTCTACCCTCCAGTTCACGATCAGTCCTGGGCTGGAGAACGTCACGTCGATGATCGACTCCGCACCATTTCTGCTGAATGTACACTTGGTTCCAACGTTGGCCAGATCTAGGTTGAGCTTTGCCAAAGCTTCCAACAAGATCTGACCCCTCCGGTTCGTGCGGCGGCTTCCCCACTCAACAGCCCAAGCGTTGAAGTCGCCCGCCACTACTAAGGGTGTTAGTCCCGTCAGCTCCATAGATAACAAATCTACCATCTGGGTGAACCTTTCGATAGACCAACGCGGCGGAGCATAACAACTGCAGTAGAACACTCCGTCCACCTTGGCAACCGCGTATCCTTCATTTGAGGTTGACACAACCTCCTGAACCGGGAACTTGCTGGTCGTGCATATGGCCGCCGTACTGGACTTATCTGCAACCCAATTACCGTTTCCGGGAGGAATGCAGTAGGGGTCCGATACGATTGCGATGTCCGACCGCGACTCAGACGCTGCTTGGTATAGCAGCTGCTGTGCCGCATAGCAATGGTTCAGGTTCAATTGTGTCACCCTCACGCCCGTGGTTTCGTGGCCGCCTTACCGGCTGGGCACCGTGGGCCTCCCATAAAGTGCTTGGCGTCCCGTTTTCCAGTACATACCAAGCACTTGGGAGGCTCCCCGCAGTCTTTAGCTTTATGGCCAGCACCACCACAACGCCTACATAACTGGCTCCTATCGGGCCCCTTGCAGGTCCAGGACTTGTGTCCTCCCTCGAAACACCTGAAGCAAACGTCCGGCTGCTGGAGTATGCTCAGGGGACATACTGACCAGCCAACCTTAAGTTTGGCTGTCTTCAGGGCCAGAGTTGCATCGGCCGATGCAAGCCGGAAAGTGGCCACCTGGGTCCCCGCTGGACCCTTTCGAAGGCGAATTACCTCAGTGGCTACTTCCACTCCGCACTTCTCCTTGAGGGCCTGTGCAATATCGCACCTCTCGGTGATTTCATCCAGGTTTTTGAGCTGGAGAGTCACCTCTGAGGTGAGTGCCCGAATTTGCACACCTTTCCCGAGGACCTGCTCGGCTACCGTCTTGTAGGCAGCGCCCTTGTTTTTAGCATCCTTACGGAGCTCAAGGATCATCTCGCCGGTGCGAGAACGACGGATGGTCCGCACATCCGCTCCCAGATCCTTGAGCTGGGTTTCGCCTCTCATTTTCTTCAAGACTTCTGAGTACTTGGACCCCTCCGTCTTGAGTATGAGGGCGTCGCCCCTGCTTCGCGTCTTCTTTCCCATTTTTGGACGATTTGTCGCCTTCTCGTCGTTGCGCTTGCTGTCTTTTTGGCGCTTCCTTCCTCCCACGGTAACCCAAGGGTTTTCCCGTAGCTGACACTTCGGCAGACTTTTCGGCGGACTTGGAGGCCGTTGGTGTGCTATCTCGCGGGCTTAGCACAACCAACCGTTTCTTGTTGTTCTCGGGGGCTTCCCCCGGAGACTGCCTTGCTCTTTTTGCGGCTGACCCGGAGGCGCAAACCGCTGCAAACATGCAGGTGTCCGTTTGGACCGACTTCGTCGCCCTTCCGGTCACCTCCGTTGCATTCTTCTCTGCAGCCACCGCTCTTGCCTTGAGCTCGGCGTGCTCCTTCTTCGCAGCATCGACGGAGGACCGAAGCATGTAGAGAGCCTGCTTCAGGTACTTCGTCGTGTTGGTGCGACTTTTCGCAAACTCGATTATGGCATCGAGCTGCTCCGACAGCGCTACTACCTTCGGTAGCGTGTCTCGCTGTCTTCCGACCGCCTTTATCAACAGTGGACCAGCCACTGCGATGTCTTGCGTCGATCCGGTAGGCGTACTGCCTTTGCCGTCTTCGCAGGCGTCCTTTACTGCATCCATCTCCGCCTTTCTCGGCGGAGACCTCTGGATGCCTCCTCGTGCAAACGGGTTTTTCAACCCATCTGCGCCCAATTGTTGATCTTCATTATTACTGTTCATTTTTGTTAAGTGGGTCCCCCTTCCAGCCGCTATCCTTATCCATACTGGAGTGGTCGCCTATCTGGTCCCATGGTAGTCTATGCCGAAGCAGTGAGGCCATGGCTAGGGGCGGCTGCCATAGCGCCTTATGAGCAACTATGACACCCCCGACCGGCGCAAGTCAGGAAAGGACATCTGATCCCACTCCTGCCCGGTTCCCACCGGGCAATGAATTTGGAACGTACTGGAAGGCCTGCCAGGTTTTACGGGACGGAGACCCCTGCACCGGTTGTTGTCTCGCCGTTTCAAGCCGTTGTCACACGACCTTACTAAGGGAGCTCGGCGCAGGTGCCAGCCCAGAATCGTGGTACGAAAACAAAATCCGACTCTTATCATATGGCGTTGCGACCAGTTACCGTAATTGGGAACTTACTGGCATCAATCCCAATGGGCGAATTAGTGCATTTGGGTGGTGGGAGCGGCACTATTCGCTCCGTCAGAGCTGCTTCCGGATAATGTGGCTTTTGTGAGAATTCGGCGGCCCAATGCCTGAGTCTCACCACAACCTAGGCTAGCTCTCGCTGATGGTCCGGGACTGCGTTCTCTTGCAGTTAGCACTTCCAACGGTAATCGCCAAATACCGACCCGTGGTGGCATACAGCTCTGCCAAATATATATATATATATATATATATATATATATATATATATATATATATATATATATATATATATATATATATATATATATATATATATATATATATATATATATATATATATATATATATATATATATATATATATATATATATATATATATATATATACTGTAATACTGTATGGAAGCCTTCTGTCTCCGTCAGCGCTCATTGCCATTTTCAATTGAGATTCGTCATGTGAGAGTGATAGTGATAATCTCCGCTTTTAATTGAAAAACGTTTGTATCAATTGAAGGCCCTTCAGTTGTCAGAATCACAGCAAGAGCTTTCGACTGTGTGTCATGTGACTCACGAAGTGCTCTAAAATGATACAAAAACTTTTCAATTGAAAGCGACGGGTCAAGGCGTCACTATAACCTGATAATTGTCAATTGAAAATGACTTTGTTAGGCTCTGGCCAAGATATCATGGTGGGCCTCGGGTTTTCAGGTCCTGGCGGATTCGTGTGGAGTTCAGTTGCTGATTCCGAAATCAAGGTCTACGACGTGTTCTTGCCGTTTTGTTGAATGTGGGTGAAAAGGAATGGGACTAGACTGGGGCATAGATGGATTTCAGAAAAATGTATATAAGGGACATGTAGGATAGGACACGACTCGCCAAGACATCACAAACAGGAACAGCTGGTCCTCTACCCTTGGCCCGGAGGGAAGAAAAATGAATTTGTTCAAATATATACTGTAAGTAACAATTTTTCTATCCAACATTCTTACTTTGCTTGATACAGATTTTTAATACATATTTTTTGGCCCGAGATAAAGATATACAGTGATTTTCGAAGAAAAATACAGATATAAATGTGGCAACCCTGGGTTTAGGGTCGGATTCCCAGCCCAGTTACCCCAAACCATAGACTAAAGAAACATAGATATCCAAGTTGGAATTCGCTGCATATAATCTCAAGGCAACATTATGAACTTGCCATCTGTAGGTCGTTGGGTGAACTAAAGCATATCCACACGGAAGAATATCATGGTACTTCTTATTATGTCAGTGGTGAGCCTGACCAGATTCGCACACCCAGTAATGTTTTTTTTTATTTCTTCATACATCGTTTATTTGACACGGCACAAATACAATTTAATGTTTAACTGCGCCAATTATATCTGATGACTTAAAATCTTAAAGCAAATTTTTTATCCTCGCTGCCGACTACGAGCTGAAATTAAGTCTATCTTAAAACTAGCATGTATTTTATATCAGTGTTTTGTAGTTTAATGGTCGTCTGATGATCGTCGAATGGTCATGAATATGCAGTAATCCTCGGGTCCTGGTGGCATCGTGCGGGGTTTAGTTAAGTTTTAAATAGTTTATTTAACACGGCACGATACAATTTATGTTTAACTGAGCCAAGTACATTTTTTTTTAATTCTAAATTAGCAGGGAAAAGAGGGAGGCCTTTTCTTTATTCTCGCGGCCGACTACGAGCTAGTGGGGATTTAAGGTGAGAGGAGGGGAGTTACAATTTTGATTTTAACTATATTGAGTTATACGATTTATTTATTTGTACATGGCTAAGCAGTGATGTTCTATTTGAGCAGTTTGGACTGAGGTGTCTGCGTGAACATAAAGATTCCGAGTCTTCGTTTGAGTGTCTCCAGCTTAGTGTATCATCTTCTTTCAGCAGGTAGCGGGAATGGTAATCTAACAAATAGATAGAAGAGTTTCATATTTTAATACCAGCGTGTTTTATGAACACGTATAGCTGTGTCATGTACTGGATCACCGCTTCCCAGAATGTCTCTAACGGGTACGTTCGGTTGTTTTCCTCGGGCCCGAAGGGAATCTATAAGCTCAGACCTAACACCACAGTATTCGGTACACGACCAAACAACATGCTCGATGTCATGGTAGCCATCGCCACAAACGCAGTGATTACTGTCTACAAGCCCTATACGAAAGAGATGCGTGTTTAACGTATAGTGATTGGACATAAGTCTGGACATCACGCGAATGAAGTCCCGACCTACATCCAACCCCTTGAACCATGCTTTCGTCGATACCTTAGGAAAAATGGAATGTAGCCACCGTCCCAGTTCATCTGAGTTCTTTGATGATTGCCAACTGTTGAGTGTTCTCTGACGCAAAATGCTATAAAATTCATCATAAGCAATTGGTCTTTCATAAATATCGCCGTCAATAGCACCCACCTTAGCTAAAGAGTCAGCCTTTTCGTTACCCGGAATCGAGCAATGAGAAGGGACCCACGCTAAGGTAACCCGGTAATTTTCATCTGTTAAAGCACTTAAAAACCGCCGTATTTTCCCCAGGAAATACGGGGTGTGCTTCACAGGCTTCATTGATCGCAGAGCCTCAATGGCACTGAGACTATCTGTGAAGATGAAGTAGAGGTCTATGGGTAGGGTTTCGATGATTCCAAGAGAGTACTGAATAGCAGCAAGTTCTGCGACGTACACGGAAGCAGGAGCATCGAGTTTGTAGGAGGCGGTAAAATTTTCGTGGAAAACACCGAAGCCAGTGGACTCATCTAGATTAGATCCGTCAGTGTAAAACCTTTTATCATAACTAACATGTTCAAACTTATTGGAAAAAATCTTAGAGATCTCTTGGGGTCGCAATTGATCCGGGATACCAGAAATGTCTTGTTTCATGGTGGTGTCGAAGAATATAGCATTATTAGAAGTATCTAAAAGTGCGACATTGGAGGAATCGTATGAAGAAGGATTAATATCTTGAGCCATATAGTCAAAATATAAAGTCATAAATCTGGATTGAGATTGAAGGTCGACCAACCTCTCGAAATTTTCAATTACTAATGGGTTCATAACTGTGCATCGAATTAGCAACCGGTAAGACAGATTCCAAAAACGATGTTTCAACGGAAGAATACCCGCTAACACTTCAAGACTCATCGTATGGGTCGACTGCATGCAACCTAAGGCAATACGCAAACAACGATATTGTATTCTCTCTAATTTTATAATGTGTGTGTTCGCGGCGGAGCGAAAGCAGAAACAGCCGTACTCAAGAACTGACAATATCGTTGTTTGGTATAACCTTAGAAGGTCTCCTGGGTGAGCACCCCACCAAGTTCCGGTAATCGTACGAAGAAAATTAATCCTCTGTTGGCATTTTTGTGTCAGATACCTAATATGACAAGCCCAGGTGCATTTAGAGTCGAACCAGACCCCGAGATATTTAGCGACTAAAACCTGAGAGATCGTTTTACCCGTTAGTAGGAGCTGCAGCTGAGCTGGGTTATGCTTCCTAGAAAAAACGACCAGCTCAGTTTTCTCCGGAGAGAATTCGATACCCAGCTTAAGAGCCCATTCAGACAAATTGTCTAAGGTATCTTGCAATGGTCCTTGCAGATCGCTAGCCTTGCCACCAGTAATGGATACAACGCTATCGTCTGCAAGTTGCCTTAGCGTGCATGAATTTGCAAGACATTCATCGATGTCATTGACGTAAAAATTATATAAGAGAGGACTTAAACATGAGCCCTGGGGGAGGCCAATGTAACTAATTCGGGAAGTTGTCGAATCGCCATGTGAGAAATACATATGCTTTTCTGACAACAAATTGAGCAAAAAGTTATTCAAATTTGGTGAAAGTCCCTGCGAATGAAGTTTCGCGCTTAAAACTTCTACAGAGACAGAGTCAAAAGCCCCCTTAATATCCATGAACGCAGAAGCCATTTGCTCTTTTCGAGCAAAGGCAAGTTGAATTTCAGTAGAAAGCAACGCTAGGCAATCGTTCGTCCCTTTGCCCCGGCGAAAGCCAAATTGAGTATCTGAAAGTAACCCGTTTGTTTCGACCCATTTGTCTAACCGTAAGAGGATCATTTTCTCCATTAATTTCCGCAGGCAAGAGAGCATCGCAATCGGCCTATATGAATTGTGATCAGAGGCAGGTTTCCCGGGTTTCCGAATAGCAATGACTTTTGCCTCCCTCCAGTCATGCGGAACAATATTTAGCTCAAGAAACTTGTTGAACAAATTCAACAAGCGTCTTTTTGCAGAGTCGGGTAGATACTTCAACAGGTTGAATTTTATTCTATCTAACCCTGGAGCCTTATTGTTGCACGACAGGAGAGCCATTGAAAATTCCAACATCGAAAATGGAGGCTCTTCCGTAGTTACTAATAACGCGTCGCGAAAGGTTTGCTGTTCCGGTACAGAGTCCGGACAGACCTTTTTGGCAAAATTGAGTATCCAGCGATCTGAATTCCGCTTTCATTCGAAACGTCACGGTTCCGCATGCGCCTGGCGGTATCCCAAAGAGTGCTCATCGCTGTTTCCCTGGACAACGCGTTCACAAACCGCCGCCAGTACCCGCGTTTTTTCGCCTTTACTAAGCTCTTCATCTGCCTGCCCAGTGCCTCGTACTTTCGTAGTAGGTTGACAGTGCCGTACTCCCGGTAGTCCTTATACGCCGCGGACCTTCGCGCGTACAGCTCAGAGCACTCCTTGTCCCACCATTTGTTGGGAGGGCGCTGTCTAATCGTTACCCCGGGTATCGGTTTCGTCTGAGCTTGAGTCGCGGCGTCGATTATCAAGCCAGCTAAGAACGCGTATTCTTCCTCCGGAGGAAGTTCCTCGTGAGTCTCGATAGATTGCGCTATAATAGACTCATAACACTTCCAATCAATATTACGTGTAAGGTCGTAGGAAATATTGATTGGGTTCGGGGGAGTTGAACCATTAGCAATTGATATAACGATTGGAAGATGATCACTACCGTGGGGATCGTTGATTACTTTCCACCGGCAATCTAACGCTAGTGATGTCGAGCAAAGGGATAGGTCAAGCACGCTTTCACGTGCTGGAGGATTAGGTACACGTGTCGCTTCCCCAGTATTCAAAACTGTCATATTGAAGTCGTCGATCAAGTTACAGATTAAAGAAGATCGGTTGTCGTCGTACAGCGACCCCCATAGCGAACAGTGAGAATTAAAATCTCCCAATATCAAAAAAGGCGCGGGAAGCAACTCTGCTATATCAGTGAGATGCTTCTGTTCAATCCGCGCGGATGGAGGCATATATAACGAAACAAGGCATAGGTCTTTTCCATTCATATTCGTTTGAATGGCAACGACTTCAATATTCGAGATCGAGGGGAGGTCGATTCGGAAGAAGGAATAGCACTTTTTAATCCCTAAAAGTACCCCTCCACCGTGTGAGTCTCGATCTCGACGAATAATGTTAAAATCGTGGAAATTGAGTTGATCGTTTGAATTGAGAAAGGTTTCACAGAGCGCAAATGCGTCACAATTGTATGTATTTATTAAATGAGATCACAATTGTATGTATTTATTAAATGTAATACAGTGATAAAATTCCTAACCTCTTTCGCCGTATTAGTCATCGAAAGATATGATAGCTGAAATGAGGAGCCAAGTTGCTGCTAGTTGCATCAAAAAGGTTTTCACTGTAGGAATAAGGGCAAGAAGAATATTTTGTAGGGGATCTGGTATGTTGAATGTTTTAAATATCCAGTCCACAATATCAGAAAATTTTATGAACCCTGTTTCTTTTTTATCTTCTGATCGAGAAATGGGTGCACGAGGGGTTTTTGGTGCCCCAGGGAGCGGTGGGTACTCCTGGTTTGATTTAAAATTAAAACCGGGAGGTACTTGCTTCGGTTTTTCTTCACCGCTTCCTTTTTGTTTTGGCTTATTGGTCATTCCGCTAGGGGTTATCTTGCGACCTTTGCGAGAAAGATTAGGAGAGTTGATCATTCTCCTCTTCCTAGATCCTTCTGACATGGCATAAGAACAACCTTCGACGGGATCGTCAGATGTACCCTCATCGGTTGGCAAAAAGGAAAAGATGTTTCCTGTCGAGGGTGGCTCAGCACTCTTCAGCATTTCTGCGAAAGAGCGCTTTGATCGTTCCTTGAGGGAACGCTTTATTTTTTCCTCGCGCTGTTTGTACGCGGGACACGCCGAAAGGTCATGCCGAGTTCCCTCGCAGTAAAGACACTTTTCAGTATCCTCACTGCAAGCGGTCTCAGCATGACTGCCTCCGCACTTGCTGCAGCGTGCCTTGTTGCAGCAGTAGGTGACTGTATGACCTAACTGCTTGCAGTTTTGGCAATGCATGACCCGCGGTACGAACCCTGTCCAAAGAGATGTAGTTCGGCAGTGCGGATCCGGCGAATGTTACACGGAAGGAATCCGAAGGGAAGAATTTCTTCTTCCCTTCTTCGATGGATACTGAATGCAATTGCTTGACATCCAGTATCTTTACATCTTGAATCAGGGGGATTTTGAAGCAGCCAACCCCGTGACGCAAAATGTCATCGACCGTGAGGCTTCCTTCGGTAACCACACCGTCGATCTCCACGCAGGGATGTACACGCGGTACTCTCTCGTGAAGAGCTCGTAGCTAGCAATTGCGTTTGCTTGCTTCAAGCTACTCACAACAACTCGCAGTTTGTTCGGTCTAACCTTTGTAATTTCGGTTACGTCCGAAAACTGTTTTGCCAGGTCCTTGCCGATTTGAATTATATTTAGAGGCTTCTTTATGGGCCTGAAGTAAACTACGAACGGACCTTTCGAAGCATCTGGGTAAGCTTTCACCCGTGTTGCCGGTACCCTTGGTACGGGGCTAGGTAGCGGGGAAGGTAGAGGGGAATTGATAGGGGAGATCTCAATCTCTTCCTCATTTGTTTCCACATCCAGGAATAGCTGCACCTGCATGTCGTCCATTTTGCGGGAGCGTTACGCTCTACCGCACACAAACGATAAATATTCGAATGTGGGGGGGGGGGGTCAAGTAGTTGCTATTAAATTTTAAAAATAATTTTTCAAACTACAATGGATCAAAATAAAAAAAAGGCAATAATACTAATACTAATAACAATAGTAATAATAATAATAATAATAATAATAATAATAATAATAATAATAATAATAATAATAATAATAATAATAGTAATAATAATTATAATAATAACAATAATAATAATAATACTATTAATAATAATGATAAAAATTCTAAAGTGAATACTTCACCGAACGTCTAAGTCACGACCTCACGGCTGATAGTAGGATTAATCGAGCGTCTCCGCAGAACAAACAATGACGATCCAGCTTCGTGTTGTGACACAGTGGCCGTATCCTACACGCGACCTTGTAGATGCCACTTGTAGTTGACTTCCACTCGCTCGATCGTATGGTGGTCCGTGCTGCTAGCGGGGTAACAGCGGTGCGGGAGAATTATTCTTGCTGATATATCAGCTGCGTATCGGATCACTGGCGGGGTAGCCTGCCCCTACCAGTGTGCAGAAGATGTTTCTGCCGATAAACTGCCGGCTATTGTTATCGCGCAGCACAAGAACTAATCGACAAAAAAAAAACCCGTACGATAACTCGTGTATTGTTATTTTGCGAACTCAAACGGAGATGAACAATTTGCGTCTAATCGAGACGAAAGCAAAACAACGAATGTGCGGGGTTTAGTTGCGAGTTATGATTCGTTGTTGCTGTTCGCTGGTGTTCAAGTGGCTATATGGTGTGTGCCGCTGAGCACGGAAGGCCTCGGGTTCTCAGGTCCTGGCGAATTCGTGTGGGGTTCAGTTGCTGATTCCAAAATCGAGGTCTACGACGTGTTTTTGCCGTTTTGTTGAATGTGGGTGGAAAGGAAAGGGACTAGACTGGGGCATGGATGGATTTCAGGAAAATGTATATAAGGGACATGTAGGGTAGGTCACGACTCGCCTAGACATCACGAACAGGAATAGCTGGCCCTCTACCCTCGGCCCGGAGGGAAGCTATTAATTTAGACCTGGCGTCACGGTGTACAGGGCATGACCAAACAACGTGCTCTATGTCGTGATAACCTTCACCACAGGCACAGATACCACTCTCCCCGAGCCCAACACGACGGAGATGCGCGTCAAATCTATAGTGATTGGACATAAGCCAGGACATCACGCAAATGAAATCCCGACCCACATCCAACCCCTTGAACCACGGGTTCGTCGATACCTTGGGTATAATAGAATGTAACCACCTTCCCAGTTCCCCTCTGGTCCAAGAATTTTGCCAACTGATGATCACATTCTGACGTACAAGAGCAAAAAATTCATTAAAGGCAATTGGTCTTTCATAAATGTCACCGTTTGTTGCGCCCACCTTAGCCAAAGAGTCCGCTTTCTCATCGCCCGGTATCGAGCAGTGAGAAGGGACCCACACTAAGGTAATCTGAAAAGATTTTTCGGATAAAGCACTCAAATGTTCCCGTATTTTCCCCAAGAAATACGAAGAGTGCTTAACATCTTTCATCGAATGGAGAGCCTCAATAGAACTGAGACTGTCCGTAAAGATGAAATAATGGTCCGTGGGCATTTTTTCGATAATCCCTAGGGTGTACTGAATTGCAGCTAATTCTGCGACGTAAACAGAAGCAGGAGTATCGAGTTTATGGGAGACGGTTAAATTGTTATTGAAGATACCGAAGCCAGTGGACCCATCAAGAAGTGATCCGTCAGTGTAGAACATATTGTCGCAGTTGATGTTTCGATATTTATTGGAAAAAATTTTGGGGATCTGCTGCACGCGTAAATGATCCGGGACTCCACGAGTTTCTTCTATCATGGATGTAGCGAAAAACACAGTAGAATCAGAAGTATTTAATAAGTTGACACGATTTGGAATATTCGGAGAAGGGTTAATATTTTGTGACATGTGATTGAAATACAATGTCATAATACGGGTTTGAGAATTAAGTTCGACTAACCTTTCAAAATTTTCAATCACAGGACGGTTCAAGACCTCACATTTGATAAGAATACGAGAAGACAGGCTCCAGAAGCAGTTTTTCAATGGTAGGACTCCAGCTTAGACCTCCAAACTCATCGTATAAGTCGATTGCATGCAACCTGAGGCGATACGCAAACAACGATATTGTATTCGCTCCAGTTTGATCAAATGTGTGTTTGCTGCGGAGTGGAAGCAGAAACACCCGTACTCAATTACAGACAATATCGTTGTTTGGTAAAGCCTAATATGGTCTCCTGGGTGTGCTCCCCACCATGATCCGGTTATTGTACGAAGAAAATTTACTCTTTGCTGACTTTTCTTCATCAGATACCTAACATGGCAACCCCAGGTGCCCTTAGAGTCGAACCAGACACCAAGATACTTATGTACCAAAGCCTGAGAAATCGTTTTACCCATTAATTGTGTTTGAAGCTGAGCAGGTTCATGCTTCCTAGAAAAAATTACTATCTCAGTCTTCTCCGGAGAGAATTCGATACCTAGCTGTAGAGCCCAAGCAGACAAATTGTCCAAAGTATCTTGCAATGGTCCTTGCAAATCGGCAGCTTTGGCTCCTGTAACAGAGACCACGCTGTCATCTGCAAGTTGTCTTATCGTGCATGAATTTGCCAGACATTCGTCGATGTCATTTACATAAAAATTGTAAAGAAAGGGGCTTAAACATGAGCCCTGGGGAAGACCCATGTAGCTAATTCGAAAAGTTGCCAAATCGCCATGCGAAAAATGCATGTGCTTTTCGGACAACAAATTGTGCAAAAAATTGTTTAAAATTTGAGAAAATCCTTGTCGGTGAAGTTTACCCGAAAGAATGTCAATAGAAACGGAATCAAAAGCCCCCTTAATGTCCAAGAACGCAGACGCCATTTGTTCTTTGCGAGCATACGCCAGCTGAATATCGGTTGAAAGCAACGCAAGACAATCATTCGTCCCTTTGGCACGGCGGAAACCAAACTGAGTATCTGATAGCAGACCATTTGATTCGACCCAGTGGTCTAAGCGACGGAGTATCATTTTTTCCATCGATTTCCGGATACAGGATAGCATTGAAATCGGCCTATAAGAGTTGTGATCAGAAGCTGGTTTCCCTGGTTTTTGGATGGCGATCACCTTCACTTGCCTCCAATCCTGCGGTATAATGTTTTGCTCCAGGAACTTATTGAACAAGTTCAACAAGCGCCTCTTGGCATTGTCGGGTAGATTCTTCAACAAGTTGAATTTGATTCTATCTAACCCAGGCGCGTTATTGTTACAGGAAAGGAGGGCAACTGAAAATTCTGCCATCGTAAAAGGTGATTCTATCGCGTCGTGGCCCGAAGACGCATTGCGAAAAATGTTTTGCTCAGGAACAGACTCCGGACATACTTTCCTGGCAAAATCAAATATCCACCTACTTGAAGACTCCTCACTTTCGTTGACTGTTACGCGATTCCGCATTCTTCGGGCTGTGTTCCAAAGAGTACTCATTGATGTCTCCCTCGACGTCTCGTTTACGAACCGACGCCAATATCCGCGTTTCTTTGCTTTAGCCAAGCTTTTGAACTTGGTATCAAGCTCCGAATAACGTTTAAAGTCGTCGGCACTGTCTGTATCCCGAAAGGTCAAAAACGCGTCGGATCTTTGCGTGTAGACATCGGAGCACTCTTTGTCCCACCACGGAGTGGGAGGTGCTTCTTTGATCGTTACGCTGGGGTATTTCTTCGTTTGGGCTTGCAACGCGGCGTCGAGAATCAAGCCCGTGAGGAGGTTGTATTCATCAAGTGGTGGATGATGTTGAATCGACTCGACCGCTTTTGAAATCATTTCCTCGTATATCTTCCAATCGACATTCCGTGTGAGGTCATACGGAATGTCAATTGGTCGCATGCGAGATGACCCGTTAGTAATTGATATAAAAATAGGCAAATGGTCGCTACCGTTAGGATCGAGGATTACCTTTCATGTGCAATCCAACCGTAGCGACGTCGAACATAAAGATAGCTCCAAAGCGCTTGGGCGCGCTGGAGGTTTCGGGACACGTGTCATTTCACCGTTGTTCAAAATCGTCATGTCGAAGTCATCGCAAAGGTTGTAGATTAAAGAGGAGCGGTTATCATTAGAAGGAGAACCCCAAGCCACGCCATGAGAGTTAGTCTCCCAAAATCAAACGTGGCGAGGGAAGAAGTTCTATTAAATCAAAGAGCAGCCGTTGCCCAGCCTGTGCTCTGGGGGGAATATATATTGAGGCAATACAAAGCTCTTTACCATGTATTGTCATTTGACATGCGACAACTTCAATGCCCGGAATCGGGGGGAGGTTAATGCGATAGAAGGAATAGCACTTCTTAATCCCTAGAAGTACTCCTCCATATGGGGTGTCTCGATCAAGGCGAATAATATTAAAATCATGGAAGCTAAGATCGATATTCGAAGTAAGCCAAGTTTCTCAAAGGGAAAATGCATCGCATTTGTTTTTATTTATCAAAACTTTAATTGAATCCATTTTTGGTAAAATACTTCTACAATTCCACTGTAAGACAGAGATAGAATCCTTCATATACGCAGTTGAATTAGGCATCGAAGGATACGATCGCTGCAAGGAGGGGCCATTGAGCAGTCAACTGCTTCAAAAATGTTATAACTGTTGGGAGGAATGCTGTAAGAAAAACTTTAATTGGATCGGGTACATTGAAAGTTTCAAAAATCCAGTCCACAATGTCAGAAAATTTCACCAGTCCAGCATTTGATTTATCAACTGGATGTGCAAAGGGAACAACTGGGGTTTTAGATGTTTCAGGAAGTGCTAGGAACTCCTTCTGGGACTTCAAATTTGCAAGTCCAGAAGGGGTTTGCTTCGGTTTTTCCGCTGCACTTTTAAGTTTGTTTGTATCATTCATTTCACTTTGGGAAATCTTAGGACCTTTTGGGGAAGTTTAGGAGAGGAAATATTCTTCCTCTTTCTAGACTCCCCAGGATTGGCGTAAGATGTTCCCGCTGGTGAATCGTTAGAATCGGTTTCATCAGAGGACAACAGATCAAAAGGGTTTGATGTGATGGGAGAAGTGGTAACGGTCTTCTTCAGCATGTCAGCGTAAGAACGCTTCGAACGCTTTTTGAGAGACCTCTTTATTTTATCCCTGCGTTGCATGTATTTTTCAGCATTTTTCTTGCAGGAATCATCCGCATAATTCTCCCCACACTTGCCACCACGTGCCTTATTGCAGCAGTAGGCGGCTGTATGGCCTAACTGCTTGCAATTCAGGCAGTTCATGACCCGGGGCACGTAGAGCCTCACAGGGAGACGAACCTGTTGGATATAGATGTGGCTTGGTAGTGCAGACCCGGCGAACGTAACTCGAAACGAGTCTGAAGGAGTGTTAACTTTTTTGCCACCGACGAGCGATACCGACCGCAATTGATTGCAGTCGAGTACCTTCACACCAGGGCATTTGCTATTCTTAAAGTCCCCAGTGGCACTTTCCAGAATGCACTCGACGGACAGACTCGAATCGGTCACGACACCGTCGACAGCGGGTACATAGACACGGTATTCCCGTGTGAAGAGCTCTGAGCAAGCTATATCGTTGGCCTCTTTAAGGTTATTGACCACGACACGGAGCTTGTTCGGCCTGACTTTTGCAATTTCTGTAACGGCCTTGTACCCTTTCGTCAGGCTAAAATGTTCAGCGATTTTCCCCCAGGTTTGGGCCTCATGTAAAGGACCAGTGGACCCGTCGATCCGTCCGGGTAAAGCCTGGGACGAGGATTGACTAAAGCAGGGACAGAGGAGGGGTGAACAGGAGAGACAGGGTCGGGTGGGTTTGGAGACGGGGGATCGGGGGCTAAGGGATCCACATCCATTGCGCTCAAACTAGTGCAACAGTACAGTGGCAAAGAATCACGTACCTCTTCTTCTTTGTTGTCTTCAATAGCACGATCACCGAGTCTTTCGGTGCTGGAACGGGCAGCTTCGCAGCGACACAATAATATCACAATAGCAGGATTATCGTTCTGTCTTCACAGCGCACTTCGCACACTTCGAAACGTGACCGAGTAAGCAATGCTTTTTTTCGACCTCTTCTACACAGTAGCGATATTATAGCGAGACAACCACTTAATGCGTACGTTTTCGCCGAGCGTTCGAGACGGAATGACCCAGTAATGTTGAAATACCTGAAAATAAACAGTGATTGATATTAATTTATATTCGCGCACTAACGCCATATCTGTGAGGTTATCACAACAACACTGTTTTGGCAAACAATTCTCTTTCCAGTCGTTCCACCAATAGCAATAGAGCAGAATCAACTGTGACAGAACAACCATGTTGTCAGATAGGTTCATTTGTTATGTTCTACTTAGTTGCGCGGGCAGTGCAACCAGTAGCAGATAGATAGATAATTGTTAAGTAGTTTATATATCGCTATTTGACTTAGTCCAATAATACTGACTATCGACAAGTAATAGAAGTGGGCCCAGCCCACCAAGATGTCTACGGAACCAGCTACTAACGGTGCAAGTGGAGGACCAGCGGCTAGTGGACTTCAGGCAGGAAGCGACCGGACTGGTAGGGTTACTACCGAAAGGTCGTACGTCCAGATGGGGTTCATCCGAGGAGATAGAAGCCACGTGTTCGACGGGACGGAGAGCAACTTTGCCGCGTGGAAGTGGAGAGTAGAACACCATCTGGCCAAGATGGACCTTATCCACTGCCTGAAGCGCACACCGGAAGAAGAAGTGTTCGCGATGCCAAGTCCTGGTGCTACACCGGAGGAGGAAGCTGCTCGTGTCGAAAAATACCGCAAGAGAGTAGAGGAGGACATCGACGCGATAGATGAGATAATCATGGCGGTCAACAATGACGCGAAACAAGCGATGGACATTTTGACGCGAACCTATCAAAAGGTTGGTACGGGAGCGCTGATCAAAATGAGAGAGAGGCTTTTTTACTTAAAGTTGAGAAGGTTTGTAAGCTTAGAAAAGCTTTTCGATGAATACGACCTGATCATTAAAGAAATGGATCGAATGAACGCCAATCTCACTATGAGTGAGAAGATACACGCCTTGCTGATCGCAGTACCAGATGCTTACAAACACATCAAAGGAGCATTAGCGGTTCTTACCAACGATGAATTGTGCAAGAGGTCAATTCATGAAATTGAGAGATTGCTGTTGGATGCGGAACTAGCGAATGGGAACATAGGTGGACAACCGGATAGCTCCAGTGTGGCCCTGGTGAACCAATCAACCAGGAAAGATGTCCAATGTTTCGGATGCCAGGAATCTGACACTACAAACAGTACACTACAACAACACTACAAACTACAGGACTGCTGGACAGCCAATGATTGCGGGCGTACGGGCAGTACCCCCCAAGAGAGAAAAGACGATTCGATTCATCGTAGACTCTGGGGCTACAGAGCATATGGTGCGAGACGATGCATTGCTGGAAGATGTCCGGGTTTTGGAAAAACCGATAACCATTCCTACTGCCAAATCAGGCCAGGAGCTTCGGGCTACGAAGTTAGGGAAAATAAGATTGAAATCTGTGATTGGGTTGAATAAAACTACCCCGGTTATACTGTAAAATGTCTTCTTTATTCCTGGTCTTGAATCCAATCTACTTTCGGTCAGAAAATGTAATGAGATGGGCAAAAAGGTTATTTTTGTAGATGACAATGTCTCATTCCTAAGCTTGGTGAGGTTATTGCCAAAGGAAAGGTAGTTGATGGTTTGTATTACTTGGATTTCACTCTTGATTTTAAAGTCGACCCAACTGTGTTGCTTGGTTTAAAGCACATAAGTATTGATAAGCTGCATAGGCGGCTGGGATATTTAAGTTCTAAGCATTTCAGTCGAAATATCTCCAAGATTAGATGCGATAACTGGGGTGAATACATAGGAAATAAATTCAAAAAGGTTTGTAAAGAAAATGAAATTCAAATGATATTCACAGTCCCTTACACACCCCAGCAGAATGGTGTAAGTGAAAGAATCAATCGGACTTTGATGGAAAAAGTTCGGGCAATGCTACATGAAAGCGGAATGCCGAAGGAAATCTGGGGAGAAGCATTGCATTGTGCTGTTTATATAACGAATAGATGCCCCACGAATGGACTTGTGGAAAACAAGACTCCATACGAAATGTTCTTCAACAAACAGCCAGATTTGAGTAATCTGAGAATATTTGGAAGTACGGCTTATGCTCAAATTCCAAAAGAAAAACGACAGAAACTTGATTCGAAAACCAAACGCCTTTTTTGTGGGTTACGCAAATAATGGATACAGGCTTTGGAATAAACAATCTCGGAAAATAGAAACTTCTAGAAGTATAGTTTTCGATGAAGACAAACTCTATGGAGATCAATTTGATCATCATGTAGATAGAGTTGAGCATAAATCCCCTGATGAGGTTTCGAATATCGAGTACATCACTGTTATGCAGGACAAACAGATTGAAGTACACGATGAGAGAGATGAAAACATTCCTGAAAATGAATGGGCGCAGTGGAAAACTGCTATTGATAGTGAGATTAAATCATTAAAAGACAATCATACATGGGATGTGGCAGATAGAAATATAAATAAGAAGCCTATTCTTTCGGAATGGGTTTTCAATATTAAAGAAGACGGGCGCTACAAGGCACGGGTAGTGGCTAAAGGATGTTCGCAACGTCCTGGATTTGATTACGGTGAAACATTTTCCCCAGTTGCAAGAATGGAAAGTGTTAGGACAGTTTTATCCGTGGCTAATGAGATGAAACTGCACATCCATCAAATGGATGTATCGACAGCCTTTCTGAATGGGAAGTTAGAGGAGGTTATCTATATGCAACTTCCCAATGAAAAAAACGGAAAAGGTCAAATTGTTCTTTTGCAGAAAAGTCTGTATGGTTCAAAACAGGCAAGCAGAAGTTGGAACAAGCGCTTTGACAAAGAAATTACAAACTTGGGCTTTTCACAATTAAAAAGTGATTCTTGTGTTTATAGAAACAAACAACAGGATCAATCCTAATTTTGTACCTAGATGACCTACTGATCGTAGGAGAAAATCTGAGCAAAATAATTTGGATAAAGTCAGAACCAGCGATGGAAAAAAATCACCTCTAGCGATTTTGAATACATATAAAGGAAGCCTAAGATGCGTTGAGATCGTCGTCAGTATGCGAATAACAAAGTATCGGTGTTGGTTCACTCTATTTGTTTTCCTTTTTACGATATATTGCTAGTCGTTAGTGTACACCACAACATATGGTTCTCGATGTGCACAACTCGGTATATGAAGTTTCGTCTCTGTAACACAGAGCGATCAGATCTTTTTATGTTCTTACCCATGAATATGATTTTTTGTCAGAAAAAGAAAGAAAATGACAATGTATGCTCTCCTACTCTCGCTCAAGTCAACCGCTGCCGAAGTAGTTCCTTCCCCCACACTTTCCCTTTCACCGCACCACACCTCTGCTGCTGCTCAGGCGACATGATATTCTTCTGCTGCTATTCTTTGTTCCCCTAACGACCGGCATATGGTCGGTGTTAAGTCAGACCGGACCAAGTGACATTTTGATCATTCCGAGAAAAACGAGTTTGAAGTTTGTTGCTCTGGGAATTTTGAAATTTTCAATATTTTTGCGCAGTTTTGATGTTATAAGTTGGAGGAACCTTCTAATTGTATCATGCAATGTTACAATTGAAAAAAAGGAGTGCCGTGAGCTCAAAAAGGACAGGTTTGTAACTGATTAAATGTACTTGGTTCATTCTGATTGAATCAAAGAAGAATCATTAATGACTTGGTCCATTATGACTGAACAATTGAACAAATAATTTTAGTCCATTGATCGTCGAACAGTCAAAAAGTTTTTAATCTACATGGTTAGCTTCTGCGACATCAACAATTATCGAAAAAAGTTTGAATAAACTTTAAACTGTGTTTGTTTCAACAAATCAATGGTAGGAGCGGAATGTTTTAATGGAACAAAAATATGGTTAATTCATCCACTTTCTCTGCAACTTTGGCCAAAATTGCCGTATAATTGATAATGGACTGGATGGTTTCCTCGTGTTTTGGTTCTGGAATTTCTGTCACGTTTGGATGTAGTGCTTCAAGGACAGCTTCATGAATAGTTGGCACAGGTTCTTCGTTATTGATTAGAAAATAATATTGAATAGATATTGACAACATGCTTCACACACTTAAATGTCAATCGAGTCAGCTTCTTCTTGTATTAATATGAAAGGTCTTCTCCAAACAATCGCTTGTGTTACCTTTAGCTTCGTAATTTCATAACGGGCAAAAATCTAACTAGCTTGCATAAAAAAGTAACAAACATACACTTACCACTTATTTCAACCTCCTGAGGATATAATTCATTGGTAAAAGCATCAAGTTTTAAGTCAGTATTACTACTGTAACTTGAACTTCTTTCTGAAATTGTGGAATGTTGTGTCACCCACACAAATGACTAACGTTTCTCATTTACGTGATCAATCAGAGTGGACCATATGTACATTTTCCTCATTTTTTGACTAACGGGCAAAGAAGCATTCCGATAAGTTGCCTGATAGTGTTGGGATTCATTTATGTTGATTTCAAATCGATGCTGTAAATTCCGATGATTTCAACTTTTTTCTGCTTAACACATGGTTCACTTTGTCTGCACACTATAAGGCACTATATCAGGTCATGTTAGTGACAGCAATAAACGGTCCAAAAACACATTCAAAACTACGGCAGTGCGTGAAACTTTACAGATTCCGATGGGGGGTGAGTGAAAGAGTTCTCTGATACAAAGAAATCCGGATAAACGCTTGAAAATTCTTTCGTTCGTTCGCTTTTATCAATAGCTGACCGAAGGCAGTCTCCTTGAAAATAAACACTTGGTCCATTCTGACTGAACACTGTAATCGCTTTTCATTGGTCATGCAGACAAAAATCATGCTGTTATTTCTGCTGTTTCAGAGATAAATAAAATCTGATTGTTGTGTGATGTAGCTTAAGAAAATCTTTATCCAATACTATCGTTAACTCGTTTTTTCCAATTTTGCGACTTGGTCCGGTCTGACTTAACACCGACCATATGGAGAGACAAACGCAACGAGCGAATCGCTTCTCAGAGCAGATGTAGTCTAGTCATGTGTTTGTTTTCTCCCAGAAACCTTCGCACCATATCTTCATTTCATTATGTGTTGAGAGCAGTGGCGTAGCTATGGTTTGGTGGGCCTGGTGCGGTAACAACAATGTGGGCCCCCAATGAAAATGACTAGGCAGTTTTTTCTTTCATAAAAGGAATTAAAAGCAAGCAAAAAATTTAGATTTTTTTACATATTTCATCCGTTTTTCGCAGAATAAAATTTATGTTAATTTGGATACTTACTTTCCGTGATTTTTGATTGGCAAAAGCAGAAATTACAGATTTAAAATCAATTGAATCAGTGATTTCACGTTCAATTGATAAAATGGTAAGGTTTGTTAATCTTAAGTTACTCATCGTTGACCTCAAATAGTTCTTGATCAACTTTAACTTAGAGAAACTCGATCAACTTTTACTTAGAGACAACTGTTTTCGGGTGCATATTAGAGTGCTAATAAAAATCGATTTTTCGAATATCGTTTAGCGGTAGGGCTCAAAAGTTTCGTCTTCTCGAATACAGTCCCCATGCCATGAAATTTTCGATATCGATTTTTTTTATGCCAAATGTTTGTTTAAAATGTTTCAGATGCATGAAACGTCGAGATTTGGTGTCAACTCGAAAAAAAATTTTTTCTAAAAGATGGCATATATATAAAAAATCAACTTTCGAATTTCGTTTAGCGGTAGGGCTCAAAAATTTCGCCTTCTCGAATAGAGTCAACAAGGCAAAATTCAGCTCGATCGAACATTTTTGAGACACGTGTTCCCGATGTCCGATCGAGCTGAAATTTTTCATGGGGACTTTTTTCGGGAAGACGAAACTTTTGAGCCCTACCACTAAACGATATTCGAAGGTCAATTTTTTTTCATACATCTCATTGGCACTCTAGTGCATATAGTCACGCGCGAACGCGGGTTATTTTCCTCGCTCTGTTTCATATTAGCCACACAGCAACACAGATAGACAGCGCTCTCAGTATCGCAAAAAATCGCTCCTTCGTTGCGTGTTTCCACGTTGTATCGAATGTTTTCTGCGATCGGAAATCATTCAACTTCGGCGTTAATTGAATCACGAATCATAGTAAAAATGAACATGGGTATCACGTTTACTCTGTTCGTGTGGATCACGAAAGCAGAGTGGCGAGCACAAATACATAAGGTTGAGTTCAGATGGGCATGTTGTCCGGTTCGGTGTTCGCAACATTTTGGGGCCCCCTTGAGTGGTGGGCCTGGTGCGGACCGCACCAACTGCACCCCCCTAGCTACCCTACTGGTTGAGAGGATTCAAGTTTAGTCGCGGTCTGTACACTTCATGATGTGTACATGTGGAGATTAAACGATGATTGCATCATGTTCGTTTCGTTTCCATCACTGGTCAGAACTAGGAAAGTTATTCCGAATGAAAGACTTATCTGAAGTAAAATATTTTCTGGGAATGGAAATAAAAAGAGATTTTGATAAACAGAGTTTACAAATCGCTCAAGCAGGCTACGCCAAACTAGTGATGTCCGATTTTTTCAACTAATCGATTAATTGTTAATCGATTATTTTGCTTGTGTCCGCTAATTGGACTCGATTGGCTGAACCGAGATATTCGATTAAGCGAGATAATCGATTATCTGATTGCGAGAGCTCTACGTTCAAAAATAAAATGTTAGTGCTGACCAACAGTCAGTTACCAATAAACTTGATCTCTAGATTTCACTGACAAATCTGGCAGAAAGCTCTAGAAATATTCCGTTGCCTACCTCTTGATTTCGATGTACGAAGTTGGTTCATCGAACAAGCCTATGATCGAATCTCTACTGCAAATTCTGTGTAAAATAGTGTAACACCTAAACTTTGCTTTTTTGCAGCAAAAAATATTGTACAATTTTACAACATATTAAAACTTTCTTTGAGAGACTTTTTGGCTATTCGGTTTGAAATCACATTATTTAATATATTTATTAATTCAATTTGCCTAGTTCTTTATGAATCTTCGAGAAAGTATTTTTCCGATTCAATTAGTTCTTCAATTTTGCAATTGTGCATTCGTTTGCTAAACATTCAAATTACAATGAATGGCCCTAGCAATCCTGTGACGTGAGTAGGCGCCGTCAGTGGGACCATGCATCCTCTCCTCTCGACTGTTTGATTAGGAACATTTTTAAGTGGGGTCTTGGGAGCCGATTTCACAGCTTTGTAAACGTTCGACCGGTTTTGCTGAATAAACTTCTGAAGGAACAGATGTTCCTAGAACTGACATGTATTTCATCGGTATTTCATAAAGCGTTGGAATCTGTCCTTGAATTCGGCTCCATACTATAATTGGGTCAGAATTTATTGGTGCCAAATCGCCATGCAAATACTGCCGTAGCTCCCCGGGTAATCTAACCATATGGTTGATGTTTTTGTATCTTGATGCTTCTCTAGCAAGAGTACCGTGGGCAGCCCACAGGTCATTACTTGGTTCGATGTTGACTGGTTCAGGTTGCTCCTCTCTACACTGCCTAGTAATTTTTTGCATCATATTAACTAAAATAATATTAAAGGTGTCATATGTTCATACTAAGAAAAGCAACATTTTTCGTCATACTCACCAATCCAAGAAATCGTTTTAGATGTGACTGTTCAGTGTTCAGCTCTCAAAATCTGCCAGAGATAATTGACATACTTTGTTAGCCTGACTTGCTTCCTGTTGTTGTTGATTAACTTCCTCTGTTTTCATGTTGAACGCTTTGCAATGGCTATCCGTGAAGCAACGAATTGTTTATTTATCTATGGTGTTCATTTTTAAAAAAATTAATGGTTTGCTACCTCAATATTTGAGTGATCGAATTGAAAGAGGAAGAGATTTTCATAGATATAACACTAGAAACGCGGATGAAATAAGAACACCTTTTTTCTAACGAGAGCATCACAAAATTCATTGTTTTATTAAAGGTATAAATTTTTCAAATCGATGCCAAGACATGTTAAAAGTGCACCAACACTTGCGGAGTTTAAGAGACAATGTATTTCCCACGGGAAAGTTTCTCTTGTATAGAACGACACTAAGTTTTTCAAAATGAAGTAGAGTTTACCTGGCGAAGTTTGAACAAACGGATTTTGAATGACGAAGTTTTAACAACGGGATTTATTTTTTTTTTTTTTTTTTCTTCACATAACATTTATTTGACACGGCACAAATACAATTTAATGTTTAACGGCGCCAATTATATCTGATGACTTAAAAACTAAAGCAAATTTTTTATCCTCGCTGCCGACTACGAGCTGAAATTAAGTCTAACTTAAAACTAGCATGGGATTTCCAATCAGTGTTTTGTTGTTCAATGGTCGTCTGATAATCGTCGAATGGCATGTATGGATTCGTTCTGCTGAGCCACGATGTCGTGAGTTGGGACAGAGGCTCGTAGTCCTTGGGTCCTGGTTCTGTTGTGCGGGGTCTGGTTGCTGGTAACGGGATTTATTTTAGATGAACAATTTGTTTTGGTTTCTATTCATATATTGATTGTTTTTTGAAGCTTGTAAATGACAAAGTTTTATACGAACGGAACTGATTGTGTTTGAAACACTGTGCTAGTTTTGTGTGCTCTATGAATCAAGTATACAGTTTTTGAAGAAGTTTATGTCTGAAGGTAAAATCAGTTCGTTTTTTTTTGTATAACTGATTAAAATGTGACTACATTAATTATCTATAGATAAATCGTCCAGTTCAAACCTGTGTAGGGGTATGTGGCGGGACCATCATCATCATCACCTCTGCGTGATTACAAAAGCAAAAATGTTTCATTTCTTCATTTTCGCATGCAAAAACAAACAAAATATCAGCAACACCGTCAACGCGAATTCGTTCGGTTCTTGCATGCGAAAAAGAGGGAAGGAAATATTTTAGCTCTGACACTCACACATATTTTAACAATCGCTTATGTGAGTTCGCGTAGGTGCGAACAGCCCTTAAAATCTTTTTTAACTTCGTAGCCGCGACGCCCAGAGCTTTGTTTGTAAACACTCAAAAAAACAAGTTTATTTTTCGTTCGTGCGCGCATTTTTATAATTTTGAATAAAATATTAACGTCGCAGCACTAAATCGAAATCGCGACTTTTGTTGCGCGCGACTTTTCGCTGCGACTTTAAATATCCTTAGGTACGTGGGAAGTAGTGCGCTGTACAGCACATCAGATAGGCTATACAGCGCACTATTTGCGACGTAAGGTATAATGTGCGGCATGCGAGTAAAATCAATTGTCGCCAGTGGACAACTACAATTTTCAACCTAAATGGATAATATAAAATAAGTAAGAACAGAGGTTTCGAAATCTCTTGTGTTTTCGTCACCGCTGGCATAACCAATTTTCCCATTTTCGGACAAAGTTGAACTATAATCGAACAATAATCGGGGTCAACTATTCGATTATTCAATAATCAAAAAGTCGGTTAATCGATTAAAAATAATTCTAATATTTTTGCAAATAATCGATTAACTCGATTAATCGAGAAGTAATCGGACATCACTACGCCAAACGAATATTGAAACGATTCAATATGTACGATTGTAGACCAGTGGGGACACCCAGGGGAGATCTATCTGTCAAACATCGTGTAACCGACATATTCGGCAACATGGCGTTTGTTTTGGTTTCTGTTCCTTTTGGTCATGAAAATGATCGATGTGAAATATTATAGAATTGGAACGTCTTTTTATCAAAACTCGAGAAACCGCGGAAAACTTTCATGAATGTGTTGTGTAGTGATTTTTCCCCCATTATTGTTCATAGTTACAAACATCACGGACCAACAAACGTCATGGACCAGAGTTGATCTGCGGGATCTGCGATAACGCACACATATATGAAATTTGCCAGCAGTGAATCCCCTCTGGGGACACCACTGGATACAAATGTCAAATGGACAAAGAACAACGGAGCAGAGACTCAACTTCCATACAGGGAACTGCTAGGATGTTTACAGGGGTTCACCACAGAAGGCAGAATCACGAAAGGCAGAATCATGAAAGGCAGAACTCTACACACAAGGCAGAATATTTCAAAAGGCAGAATTTCGAAGGGCACGAAAGGCAGAATCACTGATAGCAGAACCTGACTCACGATAGCCAAGTGCGTGATGGCAAATTGGTGCGAATCCCTGTCACGGTATCAATGCTGCTACTCTACATTTATTATTTAATACTATTTGGTAACCAGACATAATAACTGGTCACACAGCAATGACCAGTTTTGATGGGAGGTGCAAATCAAGCCTAATTATTAGATCTGAAACGCGCCAACTGGTTTGGCTCAGGTCCTTAAGACTCTCACGGCATCGCGGAGAGTAATTTTTCGATATTAGGTATAACTTACACTAGTCTCAACGGCTTGTTGGTTATAATTAACATAAAACAATTTATGCGGTGAAGACGCATAATCGAGGGCAAGGAACCGAGGCGGCACAAAGCCGCCATGGTTTCCGCGGTCCGAGCCGGTTGCCGACCCGCCGTCGGAAGCGGCGGCCTCTCGCATACAAACAACTGATCTATTGGTTTTCTAGGATTATTCAAACAGGTTTTCTTCCCCTTAGTTAAGTCCGAACGAGCGGTAGCGAGTAAGGACAGCATACACTTGGACAATAGAGTCGGCCGAAGACCGCGAGTGTGTGTTGAAAAAAAAAGACCATTTTTCGATTCTGCCATTCGTGCTCTTTGTGATTCTGCCATTCGTTATTCTGCCTTATGAAATATTCTGCCTTTCGTAATTCTGCTTTTCGTGATTCTGCCTTTCGTGATTCTGCCTTTCGATTTTCTGCCTTTCGTAGGAGACCCGTTTACAGTATTTGGCGATAACAACAAGGCCTGATATTTGTGCTGCGGTGAGCGTACTAAGTTAATATCAGAGTTGTCCATCAGATGAACACTGGAAAGGACTCAAACGTGTATTGCGTTATCTTCGTGGCACTATGGATCTATAGTTTATCAACACGTAACTGGCCAGAATGTGTTGATAGGATATGCCGATGCAGATATTGCCAACGACAAAGATGACCGGAAATCAATATCCAGATATGCTTTCCTGGTTTATGGAAACCTAGTTGCATGGGCAACGAAAAGACAACAAACGGTTACTTTGTCGTCATCAGAGGCAGAATTGATAGCTTTATCATGCGCCGTAAAAGAAGGTGTGTGGTTAACAAACTTCTTGAAGGGATTGGATGTGGATAGCATACCATTTATTATTATGGAGGACAACATTCCTTGCATAAAGTATGCAGAAGAACCAAGGAGCCACCAAAGGATGGAACACTTGGACATAAAGTATATGTTCATCCGAGAGCTGATTAGGAAGGGCAGTTTGAGACTGCAGTTCCTTCCATCAGTTGACCAACCTGCAGATGCATTCACAAAAGGGCTACCAAAGATCCAACATCTAAATTTGTTTAAACGACTGAACGTTCGAATTGAGGAGAAGTGTTGAAATACCTGAAAATAAACAGTGATTAATATTAATTTATATTCGCGCACTAACGCCATATCTGTGAGGTTATCACAACAACACTGTTTTGGTAAACAATTCTCTTTCCAGTCGTTCCACCAATAGCAATAGAGCAGAATCAACTGTGACAGAACAACCATGTTGTCAGATAGATTCATTTGTTATGTTCTACTTAGTTGCGCGGGCAGTGCAACCAGTTTAGCAGATAGATAGATAATTGTTAAGTAGTTTATATATCGCTATTTGACTAAGTCCAACTATACTGACTATCGATAAGTAATAGAAATATATTTATCGTTTTCCAAACTGCTATCAAGTGGTTTAACTTAAATTACGATATTAGTGGTTAACTAATATACCAGGAATCAACGAAGTTCAACAAGTAAAATATCATGTTACTTTCAATCGAATTTGTACGGCGGTTTTCAGTCAACTATCGTATATGGTCTAGATGATTTACAATTTCAATTTATTACAACAATACTTAAAAGCAAATTTCGCGTAATTTTACGAATTAGCGTGAGTAACAAATTGGCGAAGGTGACGAAGAGAAAAAAACTTTACATTCTTTTTATTTACTGAACTAAGCCTGTGCGAGATTTCGAATAATTTCGTATAATTTCGCAAAACCCGAAATTTCCCGAAATTTCGGTTTCGCGAAATCGCAAAAAAATTTCGTTGGATTTCGTTGAATCTCGCGTAAAATTTCGCGAAATTCGTCTCCCAATTTCGACGATTACGAAATTCCGCGAAATTTCGATTAAAATTTTCGATGCCAATTATAACGTTCAATTTTCTGGTTCACACTCGCTACGGCCATAAAATGTAATACAAAAATCTCTACAGATATTGTATTCCACAATAAAATTGAGCCTTCGAGGAAAAAAAACTGATATTGTTTGTTCTTTGACATTATCGGAAAACCATCTGAAAAGTAATTATTATTTATGCAGAAGACATTGATTCATGTTATCGATAAGGTTATATTCAAGGAACATGTATCCGTTAAAATGGTCGAAGGATTCCTCTGAACTAAAAAAAAACAGAATGCAAACAAGAGATCTAGGGTAATGTTCTAGCGGTCAGGTAGTTAAACTGATTTCAATGGCAGGAGCGCTTTAATTTAGTATTTTCTTTAATTGCTCACGAAATATAAATCAAAGCGATAACGTCTATTTTTCATGGATGTCATCGCAACTTTAGCAAACTAGAATGTGGTAAAATCGGTTCAAATTTGTCTCAACAATTTTAAAAAGTGTAAAGTGGCTCACCTGGGCTTCGGCGTTCTTAGTCAAAGCAAACTGTCTGTTCTTGATGGCACGATGGTACCTTTCACAACCTAGGACACAACCTTTTTCACAACAGTACAAGCAGCTTGCACTTTGCATTATCAACAAAGTTCGTCCATCGCTGCAGCTATACTTTTTTTTGTAAAATGCAGGCAGCCTAATAGTAAAGTGCATTGCTATTTCCTTTTCCCTTTTATTATCTCCAAAATCTTCTGCTGCAGATGAATTAACAAAATATACATATAATAATACGTTGATGACGAATCCTTTATTTACCTTCTGCACAATGAAACTGATTATGAACCCGACACTATCGATTTCTTTTTCGAATGTTCTGAAACTTAATCGTTTCTTGATTGGCGATTTTACGAGAATATATTCTTCCGTTATGCCCGTTATGCCTAACTAATTTACGGTAAAAATATATTTATATGTAGTAATACATTATTTCTTATGAAAATATGAAACACTCTCTCGTCTCGTGTTCTCGAAACGCGAAAATTAGTACTTGTGCACTGCCGGCGAATTTCTTTGTTTTTAAGGAACCCACCTAGTTTTGCTCTGTTATGACCTGAAGCTCAGCTCGTAAACAACTATCTGACATCCCTTTCTGATTTGCGTCGTAAATCGCAATATCATTTCTCTATTCCTGGGAGTGTGGCACTAATGCAATGGAATAAAGAAATTCGCTATGAGAAAATTGTGTGTGCTAGAGCAGACAAGCTTCGAAATTTCTCAGCGATTTACTCATTTACCGTAGGTAAATTAACAGCTCTCTTTACGGCTGTTCTTTTACCTACGGCAATTTTCTCGCCCCATCGCTCGCGTTGGCGTTCAGCATGAAAGGACCGCAGTGTTCGGGACTACGATACTGCTGATATTTGTTTGGTATTTTGCATAAGAGAATAAAGGAGAGAAATATTTTAGTTTTTGTCATCATGCAAGGGTTGACATTCTGCATGGGAGTTAACATAAGTGTGAGCAGTCTTTGAAACCTCTTTGGGCTTCGTTGTTTTGCTTTGCTGGTTGTCGCAAATTCGGAACTCTGAGGTACGAATGTGCTGATATTTGTTTGATTTTCGCATGAGAAAAAGAAGGAAGGGTATATTTTTGTTTGTGTCATCATGTAAATTCTGATAGTTGCATATGAGAGTTCGTGTAGGTGCGGATAGCCTTCACAGTCTTTTTAAACTTTATAGGGGCGCATTATGAAGCTGTTTATATATCTTTGTGTTTTACATGGGAAAAGGAAGGAGGAGAATACTGATTCATTTGTCGTCACCACGGATGCCACTTGATTTCAAATGAAATCCAGCAAACCGCGATTAAAATATCTGGCACCATTCTGGCAGTCATTCCGTGTGACCAGAGGACATTTTTCAAACAAAATATCGAGATTTTATGTAAAACTGGAAATAACAACCTTTCTACGAGACAACGTAAACGAAATCTGGCAAAAATATAGTTCATTGTCGAGTATTCACACTTGAAATTTATTGCCGGGTCTCGGTAATTTTTGACCGAGAACGGCACCACTAAGTACTCGGTTGAAAACAAATTGAAGAAATTTCAGCACAAAATATCCGAAATCTCGATAGTGATAGCTCGCTAATATTTTGTGCCGAAATTTCAATTAGGTTGAACCGAGATTAACGAAAAATGTGAAAGCTGTTATTTTTTTTAACCAAGCATTCAGTGGTGCCGTTCTCAGCAAAAAACTGCTGAGACCCGGCAATAAATTTTAAGTTTGTTCGAAAGATTTTTGCCTGGCTATCTGATTGTTGGCATAGTAGCAACATTGGTCAAAACAACGTCACTTAAATTTTTACAATTCGTTATGGGTGGCGCGGTATGTTTTTTGTATGTTACTCAGAAACACGCACACAAACAGAACTTGTTATGGAAATGTTCATTTTTTCTTCGAAGTCCTGATATTTTAGGAGATTTTTCGTGTTATATTGTTTTATTTTCGATGTTTTTATTGACTTTATTTGAGATAAACTGTGAAAACGTGCGAAACTGTGTAAAATTATATATGTAAAAATACCATATTTCTGATAGTTTGAGCATAATCGTTGTCGTTATAGCACCTGACTTTTGGTTTTATATGAAACGCAAGTGGTTATGTTCACTAGTGCTATTAGAGTACGGACAAACACAAAAACAGGTCACAACAAAATGATTGAAAACAGCATATTTTACGTAAATCACAAGATAGTTTGTATGTTTCTCATATAGAAAACATATTACAACATCAATGCATGCTTTGAAAGTTTAGTTTGAAACGCAAAATGATTTCAAATCTCACACAAAACTGGAAAAAAAGTTTACAACACATTAACACTCATTAACACTAATCCACTGAACAAAAAAGGACAGTTGTCACATTTTTTGGTAAATCTCGGTTCAACCTAACTAAAATCTCGGATTTCGGATATTTTGTGCTGAAATTTCAGTTTGGTTAACCGAGATTTACGAAAAAATAGCTGCCTTATCGTGTTTAGTTACCTGACGAAACACTTTTATTTTTCGGAACGACGCTCGGGTCTAAAATATTTGTAATCATCAATACCTTTTAACATGGCATAGCTTCTCAAAAATAAGTCGTGATACAAAAAAAAATCAGAAGCATAAAATGGCATCTTCTACCCATGGAAACATATTTGCAGAGTTTCAGTCAAATCAAAATTACAATTGAAAAAATATTAAAGCTGGGACATTTTCGTGGAAAAAAATTAACGCGATTTCAGAGTATCTCAAGCCTTTTGGGAAATTAATTTGCAATCATACGGTAACATGATGAATATTCCGTTTGTCGATTTTCACACATGCTGAAAAAGTGGGTATTTGTAGAAATTGCGCATGACGGGAAATCACACTTGAATCAAGCGCATTACTGTCCCCACAACCATTCCTGTGAACTTCATTTTGCACATAATATTATTGGAAGTTGGAGAAAATCCGCTGAAATAGTTGGACCAAGTGCAAGTTCATCCACTTCCTAATCAGAAACAAACAGTATAAAAGAAAAATACCGACAGATTTTGGATGCGCAACATGGGCAACCGTACCGCTTATATTATTGTTCTAGTTAAAAATCGAGATAATAACTCGCGACTTTCGATTTTTTTGCCTTAGGGATCATTCAAATAATACATAACGCTCTAGGGGGTGGGGGGGGGGGTATTCAGCGGAGCATTATATTGCATGTGGCAAACATGTAAAATTGCGTTACATGGGGGTGGGTGGGTATTGAAAATTGCCAAATTCCGCGTTATGTAATATTTGAATGGTTCCTTATGCGCAATGTGCATAATGTCGCATCTAGTGCACTGTATAGCGCATCAGATGCGCTAAACAGCGCACTAGATGCGACATTATACGCAGTGTGCACAAGGTAAAAAAATCGAATGTCGCAAGTCGTTTTTTTCGATTTTCAGCTAGAACGGTAATTATAGAATTCTCGACTACTTTGTGATAAGGTCGTATGTCTAAACGTAAACAAAACGCGTGAGAGTTATATCCCATGTACTTCACAAGTACAAATCATCTCTAACTCGTTTTGTTTACGTTTAGACATACGACCTTATCACAAAGTAGTCGAGAATTCATCAGTGCGCTAAATAAAATCGACCAATCAGAGAGGGTTGCCACTTTGACAGAACTTCGGGTGATTTATGCTTTATCTTGTCATTTCCTGCCGGGTTACCCGCAATGAGATTCAAAAAGATGCAGCAGAAGTAGAAGCATTAGAATTAGCCCTGACAGAAGTAAATCCACACACGAATTTCAGAGAAAATTACCAAAATGGTTGCTATCATATTAACTTCTGCAGAAATTTCTATCCTCTCCGTCAGAGCGAATACGACAGAAACGCCAGATAGCTGGTATAAACAAAAACAAACTGTTTTGCACTTATTGTCACCCCGGAAAATAAAAACAACAAAAGAGAGTATATGTCCATAACCTTGCATATAATTGAATAATATAATATGAAAAAAAAAATGCCAAAGTTGTTATGCTATCCAAAATTTTGTTTTGATTTTCTTTTTGTGACGGAATATTTTCTAGATTGGTGCCAGATATTTTATTTGCGTTTTGCTGGATTCAATTTTAAATCAAGTGGCAACCCTGGTGACGGCTAAAGAATCAATATTCTTCTCTCTATATTTCTCGTGCAAAACCCAAACAAACATCAGCAGCTTCATAATTCGACAACGAAGCTCAAAAAATTTCAGAGGCTGCTCACACTTATGTAATTCCCATATAAATTGTCAACACGTTCGTGATCAAAGTATTTAGAACTAAACTAACTCTTCAAAATACTTTGGTGCGTGATGACAAAAGCGAAAATATATCTTTCCTTATTACTCTCATGCAAAATATCAAACAAATATCAGCAGCGTCGTAGTATCGGTTGTATCGAATACTGAGTAACACGATGAGACATTTCCGACATTTCGAAGCTTGCCTACTCCAGCACACACATTTCGCATTGACAGTGTTGCTGATATTTGTTTGATTTTTGCATGTGAAAAAGATGGAAGGAAGGCTTTCGTCATCACGCACATTTTGGCAATACATACGAGAGTTCACGTTGGTGCGAACAGCCTTCAATATCTCTTTTAATCTCGACAACACGAATTTTCTTGGCAACTGTTAACATATTTTGGTATTTCCGGTCAGTATTACTTCGAGAACAGGAATAAGCGATGCACGTGTTATTGGAAACAGTTTGAAATATTTTATTTTCTGGTGGATTACTATCTGAACGATTGCATTTAATTGAATAATTCAGCAAAAGGCTTTTTCAACTTTAGTGAGGATTTTTTTTAGTGAAATCGGTAAATAGAAAGTGATTGATCTGTTCCATAATTATTGAGACATTCGGGAGAAATCGATGTTCACAAAGCTGCCATTTTGTCAAAACCGACCAGTGTTTTGTTTCAACCAAGAAAATAAGTTTAGGTGAGCAGTTTGCTGTTTGTATAGCTGCTGTAACATATTTTGAGGATTTCGCAGATAATCAACAGCCTAAGAAAACGGCGAAGCATTTCGTAGCTGCTGTTCGTTTTTAATGAAAGTCGCCGTCGCTACCTTTTACCGTCACAAACCACCAACCAGCGGATTCAATTCAACTTTTCATTCGGAGTCGAGGTGTGGATGTGTAGGTAAATTTATTTTTGATTAATTTGTTAAAATATTTGTAAAAAGTATGTAAAATTGTATAGCTGCAGTGACAGATTTTGTAATCACAAGTTCGAAAACCAGCGATACGCTACGTAACAGCTGTATATATATATTGTCGAAAATTGATGGAAGGAGCCGTCTTGCCACTACGAACAACATCGATTTAACTAAGAAACGAGTCTAGGTAAGTAATCGCACTGTTATAACAATACATATGCGTGGAAAAATTGCTAATTTCCTCAATTTTCTAATTTTACCAGTTTGCCAACTTTGCGATGGCATCCGCGAAAAAAAAAATGCGCAATCGCATAGACTCATATTTCTTCGAGAGAGAAACAGAAGTGTTGAAGGAAAGCGTTTCTGCCGTTAAAGAAAAATCCACCGAAAATACGGTCGTAGAAATTGACATTGTTGATAGAACTAGAAATGAGGACCCACTAGAAGAGAGTACACCAGTATTGGATACTATTGGTGGAAAATTAAAAATCATCTGTTATGGAAACATTTCAAACGAGAAGACCCAAAAAATGTAAAATGTCTGTGATGCGGTGCAAAACTTCAAACCAAAGACTCATCTACAACGGCTCTTCACACCCATTTAAAAAGTCGTCACAAATCAATTTACATCGACTATACCGTAGCTAAGCAAAAAGAAAAAATCCAGGTAAAATTATTTTCTAATTATTTCTAACATTTATTCATTATCCTTCAGTACCTAATACAAGTAATGAAATTTGAACAAATATATAATGTATGCATTTTCATATATTCTTCTTGATAGTAAAATGCTCTATTTCTGAACTAGTATTTCACGTGATTAAACCAAAGTAAACCATATCATTATTTTATTAAATTTATCATTACATATTTCACAAAGGGTCATTCTGTTTACAGAAGTGAATACAAATTCCTTGAATTGTGGTGATAAATTTGGATGATTAGAAGTGAATATATTATATAAGTGTGGGCTCATGATGCCTACTAGAGATACATAACCTGCATTAGGCAACCTATATGATTTCCGACAGTTATCCTGAAGAAAAGAACAAACTGATATCTTAGATTTTAAACTAGCATGCTTATGTATCTAGTTGGGTAGCTTCAGTGGAGTAGTCTACAAATTTATTAGTTAAATTTATTAGTTTGTATCATTGCTATAACCTCTTTAGGACAACTTTTTTGAGTTTTAGGGCAACTGTTTCTTTGTTTTTGTCTATTAGTGTTATCCTTCAAATTTTTTATTCATTGATAAAATTGAAAAATTTGGTCGTTAACTTGCAGCTTGTGCTGGATTGTTTTTGTGTTACAAAATTGTTGAAAATATGCCAGTTCTATGCATCAGGTAAACATTTTACCAAGTAATTTACAGTGCAGCTCCTGGGAGCACTGATTTGATAAGGGTTTAGGAAATCTTATAGTTATGCTTTCACGTTTTCAAAATGTTTGAGACTAGATTGCGCCCAATCAAGTTTGCTACGAATGTGGTTAAGCAGAAACATACGAGTGATAATCTGACCATTCCTTTTCAATAGAACTAACTACATTCAAATTGATATTTTAAACAATCACGGCTTGACGTTCTTGTTAATTCATTAAAATATGCGATCACTCTCTATGAAAACTGGAATTAGCATTGAAGATTTTTCGAGAATCCTCGATGCTAACCACAACCTATTGCGATTGATGTTTGAAAACAAGTGTTTCAAAAAATCTTAGTTTGTTAAACATAACCAACAAAATTTATTTAAGCAAGATTTATATCATGTGAAATATTCACTGTCATCAGCAAAATACTTCTAAAACCATTCTTCCAATCACAACATCGTCTTTTGTTTCAAGAAAGTAAGTATGATTACTAATTTGTTTATGAATGTGTGTAGGGAAAACTCGTTAAATTTTGCAGCTCTCTAATGACTTTTTTAACATCATAAAATTGTACGTATTGGCCAAAACCATATCTGAACTATTTTCTTTTATGACTTATACAGGTTATGAAAAGTTGAAAAATTTCTTCGATTTTCAAAATGAAATCTATTCGAACGTCATTGACTCTGACCAAAAGCAGTTTGTAATAAAAATATAAAATAAAATATATAAAAGTGATTTGAAACTATCTACGTTTTTTTCCTTCTGTTTTGTATTTCGTACTGAGAATACTCTACTTGTGAATTATGTGTTTTCAACAATAGAGTTAAAAAGTGATTGATAAAGTTATTTCGAAAAAAAATCTGTTGAGAAAAAAGACAAGATTTATTATAAATGTGTTGCAGTCAACAGAACAGTCTAGGAATGCTCCTACACATTCGTTTAACATCACGTTTTTTTAACTATTAATCCCTGTGTCCTTTATATGTTCATTTATTTTCTATCGAGGGAGCGCATCCTTCAATTTTATTTTGCTATCACGAGTGTAACGATTGTCTAAGCTATTATTTTCGGAATCAAAACAATAAAGGGCCGTCCACATTCCATGTGGGCTAGGGGGTACGCAAATGTCCACGTTTGTCCACGGAAGGGGAGAGGGGGTAATGATGATGTTCACGTGGGCACGTTTTTTTCCAAAAAAAATGGAAATTAACAAAAAAAAATACATTTCAGAAATTTCTACAGTATGCTGGCTTTTAGAGCTTTCTTTAAGATAAATTTGAAATCATTTTATTTGTGGTCTCTTCTTCTTTTGGAAAGATTCTTGAGACATGTTGAGAACATTTCAAGAATTTCGGGTAAATTAGGATTTTTTTTTCGTTTTCTCTTATTAACAGAGGTACTTTTGAGTTTATATAATTTGAAATCATTTTTAGAATAACTTTCAACTAAGCTCACAGCTGAATTTGGATAGAGTTTCGTCATAAGTCTCATTTATATATAAAACCCCTTTTAGCTAAATTTGGAATCAATTTCTGCTTTGATATTTTTTTCTTATTAAGAAGCGTCCTCCAACCATTCGGTTGAAATAGAATCAGTTTCCTTCTAGACTTTCCCACTCCTTAAAATTACTCGTTAGTTTTTTAAAGGTAGTTTGCTTTTTTTTACCTAACTTAAATTTTTTTTGTTTAGAAAAGGCTTTAACCGGTAACTTTTAAAAGCAGTTTTTGGCCTCTTCCTGATTTTTTGAATTTTCCAGTTTTCCTGAGAAATTGTTAAACAGAAACTTTGAATATATTTTTACTTTCTGTTTTCTAAGGTTTCAGTCAGTTTGTTTGACGAAAAGTTTTCATTTATTTTGAGTTCAATTGTATATTTGTTATTTTTTAAATCTTTCCCAACTTATAGAAAAAAATTTATGTTTCAAGCTTCTGCAGAAGCTTTTAGGGTTTCACGAACTTTCTGAATTATGTTTTCTGTTTGGCTTCCGATTTTGATTTGCTGGAAGTCTTTTTAGAGTAGATTTTGTTGTATATTGTGTTTTTTTTATCGCGTTGAAAAGTGTTATCAATCATTTAAGGCATAAACTGATTATATTTCTTTTAGTTTCTTCTAGATTTTATACGTTTGCAAGTATTTGTATTTCTTTGCTTGATTTGTAGAGTTGTTTATTGTTTTTTTTTTTTTGCATCAACCAATATAAATCAACATTTCAGTTCTTTTTCAAACAAAAATTTCCAGTAACATTGGAAACTATTTTTCTATTTAGTCTCTTTCAACTTCAAAACCATTTACAGCAAAACTTATAATGTATTTCTTGTTTTTTTTTTGGTTTTGTAAAAAAATGTCTACGTGGACAAAGAGAAGGGGGAGAGAAGTGTTTCATCAATGTCCACGGTTGTCTGCGAGAGGGGATCTAAAATGACGATTTTTCTGTCCACCTGGAATGTGGACAGCCCCTAACTCCGTTAACTCGAAAAATGCCTTGAACTTTTTTGTGCTGTGTTGGCCATAGAAAACGAATATTTTTTTTTACCGCAGAATAATAATTCGGCTTTGGATGATGCGATGACCAAAACTAACTCATTAGGAAAGTGTAAGCAAAGTACACGAGATATACGCGATGCGTTTCACCAAGGACCGTCCAGTGCTAAATATTCACCTACAGGCAAAACACAAATGCAAGCAGATCTGAATATAATGCTATTTCTTGCAACTACAAACCAGCCTTTCAGCCTAGTAGAAGAAGATGGTTTCAAAAGGTTTGCAATTAACCTAACTATTAAATTGAAATTTCAAAACATTTGTTTTTTTATCTCCAGATTTGTTGAGTTTTTAAATCCTCGCGTAACAGTCAAAAGTCATACTACATTTTCTCGTACTAAATGCTCATTACTTTACCACAATGTGAAGATTGCTGTTGACAAAATTCTCACGAATGAATTGCCGCACTGTGATGGTGTTGCGTTTACCAGTGATACTTGGACGTCCCGAAGCAATGATCCTTACCAAAGCTTGACGATACATTATATAACAAAAGATTTCGATTTGAAAAAATTGCGTGCGAATGTAGATCATTCCAAGGGCGACATACAGCTGAAGCAATCGACCTATGCGATGAGATGATAGGAGGAATACCTGGTATTAAAGATAATACTACCAAATATGCTATCACTGATTCTGGAGCCAACATGCTTAAAGGGATGAAAATGTCAAGAGAAATCGGGAATAATATTCGATGTATAGACCGCATCTTGAATACGTGTGTATCGAAAGTGATGGAACATGAAACAATCTCAAAACAAGTTCGGTTTTGCAAAGAAATAGCTTCAATGACACATAAATCATCCTTGAGCCAAGAAAGGATAAAACGGGCTTGTGATGACTGCTTTCCTCAAGGTACGATGTTAATTAAAAATATTTTGTCCTATTTTCTTAACGGATATTCTTGCAGTTCATTTCAGAAAAATTTGTCAACCTATTGTAACGCGATGGAATAGTCTGTTTTACTGCATACAATCGATAATACATTTGAAAGTTCCCTTATTAAATATCCGAAGCATAGATCGAGGTACAGAGCTGGCTAAGATTATTCCAGACGAAGATGGTTTCGAGCGGTTAAGGCAATTGATGTTGCCGTTAGACGACATTCGTGTCGCTTCAGAACAACTGTCACCCGATAAAACACCTACTTTACAATATGCTATGTGTTACTTGGTAACTCTAAACAACCTTGAATTAAAGTATCACGACTCTGGCAAATATGCGAGAGAATTTAGTCGCCTTTTTATCAACAATCTAAATCAATAAATTCCTAACAAAGGAAAAGAGGAATTTTCGGTAAGCACAATATTTTGCTACTTATGAAATAGAGATGATATTAATCATTATAAATTTCAGTACTGTGTAGGAAATTTTTTACACCCTCGATTTAAAGGCTCTGTAATGAAATTGGATGACGACCATTATACACTTGAAACTGTGAAAAACAAAATTTTGCGAGAACACTCATCTCGGACACCGACGAAGCCTAAAAAGGATAACGTTCTGATGAATACATACGTCAACACACCTAGTTCTACTTGGGGGGAATTGGAGCAATTAACCGAACCAACCATGAATCGGGAAGCCGAAAATTTAAACCTGGATGTGAACAGTAAACCTGACTTAGAACGTGAAATACTTGTCTATTTGAACCACACGCCCCGAGTAGATTCGGTAGATGTTGACATACTTGGTTGGTGGAGAGCTGCACAGGTGAATCTCCCATTATTATCACGTTTAGCTCGGCAATATCTTTGCATCCCAGTCTCATCAGCGGCTTCAGAGAGAACATTTTCTGCAGGCGGAAATATCTCTACTCCACAGCGTCACTCTTTGGACCCTACAAACCTCGAAAAATTAGTATTTATAAAAGAGAATTTCGATAAGGTACAAATTTCCAAATGGATTTGGAATGATGAAAGTGCTGTAAAAGAATAGAAAGTATTTAACTCATTGGAACTATAAGAAATAATAAACTAAAAGAATCAATGCGAATAAACCAAAATATTTTATTGATATGTTTTAGAAACATTTATGTTTCTTCCGAAATTTCGCGAAATTTCGTTTAGTTTCGATGGAAACTAGAGACCAATTTCGTTTAGTTTCGAGAACTCGAAACCTACCTTGATTTCGTTTCGTCTAATTTGACGAAATCGAAATTAAGGGTCAATTTCGTTTCGTTTCGTTTCGACACCTGAAAAGTCGATTTCGCACACCCCTATACTGAACTATAAAAAAGTGCAGAAAATATTTAAGTTCACAGAAGAGATCAGTAATGTTTTTTGCTGAGCTCGTCTAGTGAATGTTATTCAGCTGTATTTCGGCAAAAAAGTAAAAGTGGTTCCCAACCGTTGGTCCGCGGCCGGCAAGTGGGTCGCGAGGCTCATCTAGGGGGGCTGCGAAGCTCTTGGTAAATTTGACAGGAAGTTAAAATCAGAGTCTATGTGTATATAGAGTCGCGCAAAGAGAAAATCTATCGTTTCGGCATCACAGTTTTTGTGCCGTTTGTTGCCAAGAACCTGGGAGGGTGAAACGAATACTACACTCAAAACAGAGAACACGCACATACGTCGTTTTCTGATAGCGTGTAACTATCTTCTTGCTGTAACGCATGCATGACTCAAACGAAGGAATACTGAATGTGCAAATATTACAGACTAATTTTTCGAGTCTGTGTTTCTTCAATTTGCCATTGTATAAAAGTTTCTTCAAAGTTTCGAGTTTGACCGTGATGAAGTGTGTTCGAAATTGTAACCAAAGCCTTAAATCATGAGAAGCGCTAGCATGATTATTACACGGTGCTCCCACAGACCGTTATTATAAAATAAAATGCACCAAAGAATCTGAGTACACCATTCGATTCGTTATGACGTCCAGAATCTCTGATCAAAATTTCAAAATCATCGTACGATACATTTTTGAGTAATGCCCTTTTGAAGGTCGAAAAGTACAAAAAAGTGATATAAAAACGACGAAATACTTATTATAAAGCACGTATTTAACCACCATTTTATGAAATAACTTCCAAAATAGTTTCTAAACATTCAAAAAGTTATATTTCAAAACATTAATAACACTGTGCTACCTAGCGTAGGTTGTAGGTCTTGTTGAGTGTAACATTCGCTCATACTAGAAATTTTCCGAACACCCCCAAAATCTGAAGTTATGGTCAAAATACGGTTTTTGGGCCTCAGTGCATACAATTTTTTTCAACTCAGTCATTTCTCAACCGATTTTCAATATTGAGGCAGTTTTGGAAAGAAGATAAACAGAGCTTTCAAAAAATCCACTGGTTTGTACTAATATCACTAAAACATGTTGAGTTATTCGAGTTTAAATACAATTTTTTAGTTTTTTTCACGCAATTTTTCAATTTATTTTAAATTTTCCACCTATTTTTGTGAGAAGCATACTACAAATACACTAAACTTTTGAAGTTATATTCAATGACGAATCAAACAAAAGTGGTTTTGTGAGAATCGGTGAATATTTGACTGAGTTATATCTTTTTATGGAAAACCAGAGTTTTTGGCTTCTATACCACAATTATTTCGCGGGGCTACAAATGGTGAAAAAACACAAGAACTTCTGAAGTGATCTAGTGGAGGTTGTAGGTCTTGTTGAGTGTAACATTCGCTCATACTAGAAATTTTCCAAACACCCCCAGAATCTTAAGTTATGGTCAAAATACGGTTTTTTGGACCTCAGGGCATACATTTTTTTAACTCAGTCATTTCTCAACCGATTTTCAATATTTAGGCAGTTTTGGAAAGAAGATAAACAGAGCTTTCAAAACATTTACAGGTTTGTACTAATATCACTAAAACATGTTGAGTTATTTGAGTTTAAATATAATTTTTTAGACTTTTACATGCTATTTTTCAACATAACTTGAAATTTTCCACCTATTTTTGTAAGAAAGATACTACAAATACAATAAAATTTTGAAATAATATTCAATGACAAATCAAACAAAAGTGGTTTTGTGAAAATCGGTGAATATTTGGCTGAATTATAGGGTTTTTAAGAAAACCAGATTTTTTGGCATCTAACGCACAATTGTTTCACGGTGCTACAAATGGTAAAAAATGCAAGAGCTTTTGATGTGACCTAGTGTGGGTAATAGCTCTAGTCAAGTGTTAATAGCGCGCATACCTAAAGTTTTTCGTATACCCCTAAAATTTGAAGTTATGATCAAAACCCAGTTCTCAGACCTCACATTGAAACATTGTGTGAAAAAATTTAAAAAATTATATTTAAACTCAAATAACTCAACATGTTTTAGTGATATTAGTACAAACCAGTAGATGTTTTGAAAGCTCTGTTTATCTTCTTTCCAAAACTGCCTAAATATTGAAAATCGGTTGAGAAATGACTGAGTTAAAAAAAAATGTATGCCCTGTGGTCCAAAAAACCGTATTTTGACCATAACTTCAGATTTTGGGGGCGTTTGGAAAATTTCTAGTATAAGCGAATGTTACACTCAACAAGACCTACAACCTACACTAGGTTACTTCAGAAGTGCTTGCATTTTTTTTCATTTGTAGCACAGTGTAATTGGTGAAAAGATTTATTTGAAAATTCCACAGTGCACAGTGGTCTTAACTCGTAAAATCGTGATCATCTTGATTTGACTGTGAAAAATTGATTTTATTTACTCAATGTCTTCAGCAAAATTGTTTCATAGAACAAGGCCTTACTTTTGGCGTTTTTAGTTTTTCGATCAATGCACCTAATAGTTGGATAAAAAAATATTTTTTCTAATTTTCAATATACCAGATAGCTTCCTTCAGCAAAGTTGTGGAAAATTTAAAAAAAAACAATTGCTGAATACTGTGATATCCTATCTGTACGTTGGACAGGACAAAATAGAGTTTTATGTGGAACAGTTTTGTGTATTCCTTAAAGCTTATGAAATTTGTTATTTTACGTAAAAACAAACCAAAATTTTTTGTAAAACGACAATGAATACAAAAACTGTTTGCGATGAATATTTTTTCGAGCAACGCGATACCTTTCAGTTATAACAATACTCATCGCAAAAAAAACTTATTTTTCCTTGGTTCAAATTGACAGTCAATGACAGCTCATTCTGGTTCATTTTGACACTAACACAGCTTCGTATCCGTTTCTCCCTCCCAGCCAAGAACTATACAGTTCTGTTTTTCACCATGCATAAGCGAATATCATTTTTTGAAATTCTTCACAAGGTACACAGTTTTGAAAGATTGCACCGGTGATGCTTTCTTAAATTTAACTGAACTAGTGTACAGGTTTGATGTTGGATTAAAATGTGTAAGTAGAACTTCGGAAAAACACATATTCTTAATCACGCTTAATAACAACACTTTTCATTCACTCCTAACGTTATCACCTTGTTTATTCACATTGCTCGACTGGTAACCTCGTTTGACACTGATTTGGTTCCTTTGGTTTCATCTTTGCGCGACTCTATATTATAAACATAGACTCTTGTTAAAATTTCTTTTTAGGTATCTCTATATAGGTATATTTAAGGTAAACTCTTCTGCGTATTAGGACCAAAACGTAAAACAAGTTAAACTTGCAGAACGATATAAAACTGAAAAATGCAGGCCCGTATTGCAAAACTTGTATCTGAAATTCTTTTGGGGGGCCGCGAAGCCTTCTGTGCTTCGCAAAGGGGACCGCGGAGCTTTTTGTGTTTGGCAAAAGGGGCCGCGGAGCCGAAAAGGTTGGGAACCACTGATGTAGACCATATAGGTTAGTCTGTTAAAAACACCGCACAAATCTGACCAAACCTAAAAAAATAGCAATCACCTTAATGTTCACCGTCAACCGTCATCATACTCGGAGAGGCGCCACGTTTTTGTTGCCCGTATTGTTGGTTGAGTTGGATATCTATGTTTCAATAATCTGAGCCCAAACCACAGAACAGATATGTAACTTCGAACAAAACTCTGTAACAAATCGGTGCCCAAGCTTCCGCATTCTTTTATTGCTGTTCAATCCTACATTGATTTTACAATGCATCGTTCGAACAGTTCGCTCCAATAGCTTGAACATGCACCAAAAAAACTATTTTTTTTTTGCCTTAATGACCAGGCAAAAAGGTGATCTTGAATAGTTGAATCTATCAAAATCAAGTTAAGACAGGACCGCATTCAAGAGATCTTTAAAGTGGAAATTTAGTAACAATTCACATTCAACGTCAATAGAACAAATTAAACTAAGAATCTTCCAACCATTCAAACATTGCCTAACAAATTTTCTTGGATCGTACACCTCACGACTGTTGAAACTATTTTAACCTGTTAGTTGATTTATATATTTATATTTTCGTTGGACTTGGAAACCGAATTTATCGACCAACAATTTTTTTTTTTCGTACCGTTTTTTTATAACTAACATTGCTAGAAAAGCATATCAGACGCGCTGTACCAGCACTGCTTACGACATCAGGTACAATGTAAAAAAAAGATTGTCGTTAGTCAAGATATTCAGTTTTCAACTTGGGCAACAATGAAATTCATTAAAAATATATCAACATAAAAACCGTTGCACCACAGATAACAGACATCCAAGCTAGAACAAAAATCTCCAGAAATCGTGTGTAAGATTTCAAACTTTTACTCGTTTGGAATGCTAACAACATCTTTCTGCAACTTGCGACTCTAACCAGTTTAGTGATGGCAGCGCTGGATTACAGTCAAAGCTGCCAGACGCATGAACATTATCACAGGTTATAGAGTCGCTGTTTTTGCAATGATATAACACTGATTTTGTAAGGTGGGTGTTTTTTTTTTTCAAATCAACATTAAAACAAACATATTTATCGTAAATATAAGCTGGGAAGGAATAAAATTGTCGATTGTGTACAAATTACGACTGCTCGAAATTTCTACATTAAAAACCGCAACCCTTCTTATTGCGAGAATATCGATAAAAGCTGTAAAGCTATCGATTTTATTAAATCGTTGACTACTAAGTGTTCTTAGCGCCACCATACTGCGTATTGCGACATGCTAAAAAACCGTTGAATCTTTTTACACATAAAGCGAAACTAGCTTGGATGTCTGTTATCTGTGGTTGCACGTATGCGGGTGGTACTGTACGTCTATCATGAAAAGGCACCCTCGCTATACCAGTACCGGGGAGAACATAGGATTCTCTCGACGAAAAAAGGGGCGAGAGCTCATACAGTCCTTTTGTTGAATGAATGGAATATAAGCGTGATGAAATTTCGAGTGTAAAAAGCATTCTCTCCACCGCTAGATGTCGATACTTAAAATAAAGAGATTTTGTCTCGTTTTTGGTTCTTCAGTTGAACAGATGTGCCCAAACCCGAGCACTTGTAAGCACACGAACAAAATACAGATTTATCAAAATAAAATCTGGCAGCTCTGCTCTGCATTCCGTCAGGTCACGCATAATGAAAACAACAGTGTTTTGTGTATTCTAATTTTCGCAGAACTGCCTTTTTGAGTACGTCAGTTTCAAACTGAAATGGTGCTGAAAGTAGTTAAAGAAATGATTCATCGAAACTGTTTAATTCTTGCAGCAAATATACTAACATAAGTTGTATCCAATGTGTGGAAATAGACATATGAGTAAGTTTCGTAAATACGTTTTAATATCTAAAACCTCTGAGCTAAGTTGAAACCCAGAATTAACCTTGTTTACAAGTGTTTTCATACCCTCGAGTGTCAGAATTTTATTGTCAAACCCTACTGTGCTTAGTTTACCGACTAAATAATGTTTGATTCATTTTATTAAACAATCAGAAAATTTTAAAAAATACAAAGGTTTCCATTAAATGCTGCTAACAATTAAAAAGTGATGTATTACTCGTTCGCCGACACATATTTTGATTATTACCTTGTAATCAGTGCGTATATTTCAAATTATGCGTTTTGGTTAAATTTTTTAAATTGTGACGATAATCGTATTAATTGCTCTTCACTTTTATGGACCTCCTCCAGTCAGTGTCTTTTCATTAGTTGATTTGAACTATAAATTTCTTTTTATCAAGAGCTCTTGTCATAAGTACATACAGTGACACAAACTCGAATTCGTACACCACCATGCAATTTTTCTTAACAATTTTTTCAAGAGAATATTTTTTTTTTCAGATGGTTTGTTTAAGTGCGATAATGAAGCAAATGTTAAACTACAATACGTGATATATGGTTTTGGGAAAGTGATTTTTAATTCTCTGAAAATTGTTTTGAACTGATTTATACAGCAATATTTACTCAAATTAATATTCGTACAGTATTAATAATAACTAGCTATATTTTGTAAACATGTGTGAATAAATGGGTTTAATACTTTGTATTAAACCCATTTATTCACACATCACAGCTTTGAGCCGTTTTAGAACACTTTCAACCAGCTTTTTAGTGTATTCAGCTGGAATTTTACTCCACTCGTCCTGTAAATGTTTTTTTAGATCATTTTTATTGGAAATCTGGTTGTTATTACCGATTCTTAATAGCAACGCCGTTTTTTGTGCGTGTAGCTTTAAGCTATAATTTATTAAATGTTCTTAATTAGTAAATTTTGGTTTCCAAGCCTTAATATTTACTTACAAATTTGGTAACCAATTAACCTTTGTGTAATTTCGGGAAACTTTGTTTAGCGATTTTCTGCACCACTATAATCGAGAATTCTTTCGAAATTATTTTTCATTATAAAGTTAAACAACTTACAAATAACCTTAACCTATTGTATCAGTTAGCGAGACAAATTATGAAGCAGTCCAATGGATCTAAATATAATTAATTGTTTATAACTGCTGTTAACCCTCTCTTTACCATGGTTGCTCTAAAGCACCACAAGTTTGGATGTGTATATCGTAACGAATTATTTAGCAATGTCGCTCGAATTTCGAAAATATATTCTTGCACACCTAACTTATGTTCCGGCAAAAAATTATCCAAAAATGTACAGTCAATAATTTATTAGAGTATCAAATATTTGAAAAAGTGCCGTTTTTTTCTTCGAAAAATAATTCGATATCTTCTATTGTTCATGAGCTATCACCATTCTATTGATGATCCGTGCAAAAAATATTTTCTTATTAATTAGGTGTCACAACACTCCTTAAAACAATTTGTAGTCATTTTTCTCATTTTAATCAAGTTTTATGAATGCTCAAACCTTGGTGCATCAGAGCACCACTGGGCGAATAACAACAAAAATGAAATTGTTCCCAACACGTTTGAAAATTTAGAATTATCGTTCAAAAAGTGTTGTTTTCTAAAGAGTGACTGAAATAGCACATCGATGCCTTCAATACAATACCGACGTCACGATACGCGACTTGATGAAACCAGAATTACGTTGCTGGACTTTCGTATCGAAATTGCAAACTGGCTCATTCAGCGTGGAAAACAGATGTGACGAGCGATTACGTTGTTACCATTGTGATTCTCGTAGCCATTTTACATATTTTTGTTGCTCGAAATGTGGAAGGCCGTTATGCCTTTTAAGAGACCGTAATTGCTTTACAGTATAGCATACATAATATAGAATATAATATCCGTTCTTTTTTTTTACTTTTTATAAGATATCTAGACAAAATAAAGTTAGTTGTTGATTTTGTATTGTTTGTAAAATGTGACTCGCAAGACCAGGGTTGCCACATTTAAATCTGTGTTTTCCCTTGAAAAAATCTGAACATTTGTATCTGGAACAAAAATATCTGTAAAAAAAATCTGTACTGTTTAAAAATAAAGAACTTTGTATTTTTTAAGTTTTTATGGTACATAAACAAAATTTTTAGCTTAAAACGTGTAAGGAGTTGAAAATATGTTCAATTTGCTTAATATTTAATGAAATAAAATTGGGAGTGTTTATAAACATTGATGTCAATTTCGAAAAATCTGTAAATATGTACTTTTCGACGAAAATCTGTATATCTGTATACACAGATTCTGTACCGTTACTTCGGCCAAAAATCTGTAAAATACAGATTAATCTGTACATGTGGCATCCCTGCGTAAGACCCAGTGGTGCTCTACAGCACCATTTTGGATTTTTTTTTTAAGTAGAATACTTCTCTCAAGAAGTTCGGCTACATAGGGATGTGAAATGAAAATCTGAAACCGAAAAAAGTGAAAAATATGTCCAATTTCAAATGCTAATAAATCGGTTAGTATTCGATGGATTTCCTTTGTTCTTGCAGCAATAGATTGGAAAATCTTCTAAGATTCTTCCCAAAATAAGATAATTGTAATTTTATTATTCACACTATTGTACTATTGAAAATAGTCAAGCCTTGTCCAAACGAAAAATTCGACCTCTGATTGGTCGTTATAAGATTGCTTCCCAAGCATGGTCGACAGGATCATATACCTTGCAATTGAAAACATGCTATTTGGCCTATAAAAGAGCCTGTTTCAGGCGAAGCCGCTCATAATAGTTCTAGACAGCGACAACAGCAGTCGTCCTTCCTTAGCAGCAGCACTAGCCCTGTGGTTGGTCACCACGTCTCAGGAGCTGCGCGGTTTTTCTCAGCATGTGTCGCCAGACAGCCATTATTCCCCCCGTGTTGGGGCAGCATGAAGAATGCTATCAGGAAATCCAATTTTGGAAATCAAAATGCCTTTTTCAAGGCAAATAAACAAGTCATTGAAAGTTAATAATTTTTGTCAACGCAAGCAAGCATTCTGTGTTGCATCCTAGCAAATCAAATCTGTCGCACCTGTCGAATTTACTGAATGTAAAATAGCTTCCACAGTGCATGTTGTCCGTGTATCTTAATTCCCCCAATGTTAGGGCAGCTCAAAAGTTGTAGTCAGTAACCGATTTTGTACCGCAAAATGCTTTTTTCAAAGCAAATAAACAAATAATTGAAGGTTAATAATTTTCTGGCATCAACACAAGCAGACATTCTGTGCGGGATGCAATCAAATTCTGTTGTAGTTGTCTAAGTTTTACTTTTACTTTATTTACAAAACCCCCCACTGTAGGGGCAGCGCAAAGGCTGCGATTAGCATAACCAACTTTGAATAACAAACTGCCCTGTTAGACCGCATTCACAAAAAATATGCAGAGCTAATATGAAGTCGATTCAATCAATCAGCATAAACAAAATTTCGTCGTCTCCCAGCTGTTAAGTTGCAACATGATGCAACACGCAACAGCGAGCAAACGAAATCGCTTGATGTTAGAAACCGCAATAAGATACGGGTTAAAACCGTTGCGTGTGTTATCGGTGTTCATTTGCTGGATACAAAAATCAAATGCGAATTGTGGAATAATTCGTCTAAAGAACTTAAGGAAATGGTAAACCTGAACTGAATGGCGTGGCCTATTACGTAGCACCCTTCGGCTATAAAAGAGTGTTTCTGGGAAAACTAGCTACATTCATTAGTCGGAAGGTGAACTGGATGGACCGTCCACAACGTTGACAGCAGTAACAGCAGATATCGGCACTCAGCAGTAACAGACCATAGCAGCGGGTTGCGCCTGTGGTTGCCTTCAAATTAAACAAATCCCTTGCCCTGTGGTTGGTCATCACGTCTCAGGAGCAGCGCGGTTCTTCTCAGCGTGTGTTGCCAGACTGCCATTATTCCCCCCGTGTTGGGGCAGCATGAAGATTGCCATTAGGAAATACAATTTTGGAAATCAAAATGCCTTTTTCAAGGCAAATAAACAAGTCATTGAAAGTTAATAATTTTTGTCAACGCAAGCAAGCATTCTGTGTTGCATCCTAGCAATTTAAATCTGTCGCACCCGTCGAATTCACTGAATGTGGAATAGCTTCCACAGTGCATGTTGTCCGTGTATCTTAATTCCCCCAATGTTAGGGCAGCTCAAAGGTTGTAATTAGCAATCGATTTTGAACCGCAAAATGCTTTTTTTCAAGGCAAATAATAAAATAATTGAAGGTTTATAATTTTCAACACAAGCAGACATTCTGTGCGGGATGCAATCAAATTCTGTTGTAGTTGTCTAATTTTTACTTTATTTAGTAAACCCCCCACTGTAGGGGCAGCGCAAAGGCTGCGATCAGCATTACCGACATTGAATAATAAACTGCCCTGTTAGAACGCATTCACAAAAGCAGTTAGTTCGACTATGCAGAGCTAATATGAAGTCGATTCAATCAATCAGCATAAACAGAATTTCGTCGTCTCCCAGCTGCCAAGTTGCAACATGATGCAACACGCAACAGCGAGCAAACGAAATCGCTTGATGTTACAAACCGCAATAAGATACGGGTTAAAACCGTTGCGTGTGTGAGAGCACCATCGGTGTTTATTCGCTGGATACAAAAATCAAATGCGAATTGTGGAATAATTTGTCTGAAGAACATTAGGGAATGGAACAACTGAACTGATAGGGCGTGGCCTATTTCGTAGCACCCTTCGGCTATAAAAGAGTGTTTCTGGGAAAACTAGCTACATTCATTAGTCGGAAGGTGAGCTGGATGGACCGTCCACAACGTTGACAGGAGCAGCAGCAGATATCAGCACTCAGCGGTAACAGAATATATCAGCGGGTTGCGCCTGTGGCTGCCTTCAAATTAAACAAATCACTTGCCCTGTGGTTGGTCAGCACGTCTCAGGCCTCTGCCTGAGAACGAACGCCAACGCGAGCGATCGGGCGAGATTTTTGCCGTACATCAGCCGGCACTTCCTCTAATGGAAAAGTTGAATCATTTTGTTCAGAAGAATATTACTGTCGGTAATATTACAAAGCTGCGATTGCATTATATCCGATATGGAATTGAACAATTGTTCTTTTGAGGACAAACAAAACACTTAATTTGAAGAGTTAATAGTTTTGGGTACCAGTAGCAGTATAGTAACAGCCTCAGCGGTAGGTGCAGCCGGTACTTCCATGAGGCGGATGTTATAAGGAAGTAAATGGAAGCGGCATGGCGAAACAGTTTGGGTGTGCTTAGACGCGCGTCATTTTTCGTTGTTGATATTATTCCCCACATGAAACGACGCGCTTTCGTACGATAGCGGCGGTATTAGCGGTAGATGCATTTGCCAACACTTACTCCAGTAAAGCCGTGTCTAATTTTCAATGTGAAAACACCTTTCTATTGTGTTGGCCGTGCACATTGGGCCTCTGCCAGGCTAAACGCGAAAAGCGGCGTGAACCGTTTCGCCCGGCCGTAGGTTAATGTGCAGCCGTAAGTAGAGCTATGTAATAGTATTCTACTTCAACCTCGCGGTCGTGGCTTTGCACACAACCCTCCTGTGATTTTTCGTTCAAACTATAATTTGGGATAAAATAAGAAGGGCTTGTTCAAGCGCTCTCGCTAAAAACTTATTTTTCGATTTTTGTTTGAGTAAAAACCTTGTGGTAAAGAAAGGTTTAATTTAAAATATTAACTAACTTACGGCTCAACCAACCTTCACCAAGCTAATTATTGGGTATACAAATTTTGTACTATCGTAATAATTTTTAAAACAATTCTGCGCAATTTTCAGAACGTGAATGCACTTAAAGAATGATGTTGCTATAATTTTCTTAGAATGCCGGAAATTGAATGTTTACTATAAACTATATAAGCTAAAACGTCAACGTTTCTTTCACTCAATCGCAGGGTTGTACGGTTCGACGTTACATTACCCCACCCGTGAACCGTGATCATCTGAGTTATCCGTGGGCTCCGTTTCACTTTCATCTACAACGTCAAGTAGCGCGAGGCTGGTTACAGCTCTTCTGAATAACCCCGAGATAGTTTTCACGACAGCTTGTGTTACGCGTCCGTCCTTGCCTAATAACTTTTTGACGACCCTACCTCTCATCCATTTGTTACGTATATTTTCGTCTACTACAAGTACTAGATCCCCTACTTTGATTTCTTTCACATCTTTGAACCACTTACATTGCCTAATTATAACTGGTACATACTCTTTAATCCATCTTCGCCATAGCTGGTCATTGATGAACTGAACAAGTTTCCAACTGTTTCTCAGCGTGCCGCGACAGTCGAGAGGGTTGACGGGGAGCTGTTTGATGCCAGAAGAACTGCCCAACAAGAAATGATTGTGAGTTAATGACTCTCGATCAGCAGACTCCAAAGGAATATATGTTAGTGGTCGTGTGTTGATCATCGCTTCCGCCTCTAGCATTATTGTCTCCTACGTTTCATCGTCCGGTTTCCTAACTGCAATTTGTAGACATTCAATTGCCCTTTTCACCGATCTAACTAGTCTTTCCCAAGCCCCACCCATGTGTGGTGCGCCCGGGGGATTAAACGACCAGCGAGTGTTTGTGTTAGTGAATACTGCAGCCAAAGTACGATTCCTTTCAGCAATTTCCGCTTTCAATTGTCGGCTCGCTCCTTGGAAGTTGGTGCCATTGTCAGAAAATATCTCATTGGGTGCACCTCTTCGAGAAACAAACCGTCTGATAGCCATCACGCAAGATTCTGTCGATAGACTATGGACTACCTCTAAATTGATGGCGCGTACCGTCAAGCAGGTAAATAAAGCAATCCAACGCTTAGCATTACTTCTACCTAAACGCACTAAGACGGGCCCAAAATAATCAATGCCCACGTACGTAAAGGGTCTAACGAATGTCGCTAAACGAGCGTCTGGTAGGGGGCTCATTGGCGGCGCTTGAGGTTTCGCCATTTTTTTCTTGCAATGCATGCAGGATTTTATTACCCTTCCCAGTAAAACTCTCAGCTTAGGTATATCAAAACGCTGACGTATTTTATTAATAACGGTTTCTCTGTTTGCATGACGATATTTTCTGTGATACCAATCTGAAATCAGGTATGTGAGATAGTGTTGTCGATGTTGAATTATCGGGAACTTTGTGTCGAAGGACGCCCAGCAAGCAGTTTCTATGCGTCTCCTCATACGTAGAATACCACTCGAGTCCATAAATGGCCAACGTGATACTATAGTACTCGATTTTGATACAGTAGGGTGACGTTTTTCGGGTGGTCCCTTGGAGCTCTCCAACAATGCAATCTCATCGGAGAACGTCTCTGCTTGAGATTGTTTCAAGAGCATATTCTCTGCCCGAATAAGTTCATCTTGCAGCAGATTTCCTCGCTCAATTGATTCCTTTCGTTGTTAATGTTATCGATGAACCGAAGAATATATGCTTGTGTATGAAGCAATCTTTCCCAACGACTAAATCGTTGCAATTCGACTAACTGAAACGAAATCGTGTGCTGATGGATCATTAACGGCTCAGTCGTGTTGATAACATTCGAAGCGTTTTGCGGCCAATGGGACTCGTCCTTGTGTAAAAACTCGGGCCCGTTGAACCACCGACTGTTTAACTTTAGGTTCGATCCTTTTTCCCATCTGGTGGCATCGTCTGCCACGTTATTTTTAGTAGATATCCATCGCCATTCTTCTACATTCGTAGTGGCCAGAATTTCCTCTACACGAATGGCGACGTAGTTTGTGTATTTACGCTGCTTTGATTGTATCCATGCCACCACCGTGCTTGAATCCGTCCACAAAAACCGCTTAGTTATTGTCAAAGTGTGTCTAGAGCATATGCTGTTCATCAAACGGGTACCTAAAACCGCTGCATACAACTCTAATTTTGGTATTGTTATCGCTTTCAATGGCGCTACCTTTGTTTTAGCAGCCACCAACGATACGTGAGGCCCACCTTTGCCATCGATACGACAGTATCCTACTGCAAAATAAGCACTGGAACTGGCATCGACAAAAATGTGTACCTGTAAGGTGTTTAAATTGTCGATTTCATTACTTGGGAAGAGGTAGCGTGGGATTCTGAGAAGTTCCAAGGAGGAAAGCAAGGTAATCCATTGACGCCATTGGTTGAATAAAGTGGAATTTATTTCATCATCCCAGTCTGCGCCCGATGACCAGATATTTTGCATTAAAATCCTACCGTGAATGATGACGTATGCTATAAGACCCAATGGGTCAAAGAGACTCATTGTGACTCTTAATACTTCTCGCTTGGTAGGAACATATGGTGAGAGCATAATTTGACGTAGGTCATCGTGTGTTGATAACGTATAAGTGAATTAATCGTCCCTGGGTAACCATTTCATTCCTAATACAGATTCGGCCCCACATGATGTTTCTAGATTAAGTTCTTTGCAGTCTCCTGACGCATTCTCGTCAACACCTTCCAGTACCACACGAGAATTTGATAATAAGTTTCGAATTTCAAATCCTCCATTCTTGTGAATCATTTTTACCTCACTTCCTATTTGTATTGCCTCCTGGACTGTTTTAAAACTGTCAAGATAATCGTCGACGTAGTGGTTTTCTGTAATTGCTTACAGCTTTCGGTATCGGTCGATAAATTCATTGGCGTTTACATTTTTTACATATTGTGCAGAGCACGGTGAACATGTAGCCCCGAATGTAGCCTCCTGCATCACGTATGTCTGAGGTTTTTCGTTTGGAAAGTTGCGCCAAAGAAACCGCTGTGAATTCTGATCACTCCTAATAATCTTGATGCGGTGAAACATTTCTTTAATGTCACCTGTCAAGGCCACAGGAAACTGTCTAAAGCGAGATAAAACTGTTGGCAGGGAAGTTATCATATCAGGTCCTTTCAGCAGATTCGAGTTTAATGATGTCCCGTTTGCTTTCGCCGCAGCATTCCATATTAACCGAAGTTTGTTTGGTTTTTTCGGGTTCGTGACAACGCCTAAAGGTATATACCATATTCGTTCAGGATCAGCACTTTGCACGTCTTCCCTAGTTAACAGGCGAGCGTATCCTTTCTGTAAGTAATCCTGAATCTGATGACGAACCCGTTCGTACTGTGGGGGGTCCCGATTTAAGCGCCTCTCTAATGATTGAAGCCGCCGAAAGGTCATCGGATAGCTGTCAGGAAAGATAACCTTATCATGACGCCACACAAGCCCAGTCTCAAAACCGTCCGAAACCCGTCTCGTTGTATTTTTCAGCAATTGTTTTGCCCTTACCTCTTCATCTGATTCTGGTCGCGAAAAGGAGGATATAATTCCGGCTTCGCCTAGCAAAAAATATTCCCGAACTATTCATTCAACTCTTGGTTTGGGTCAACAGCATAGTCAAAATGAAAGTTGAAAATGGTACGTGGTGTATGAGATTCAGCATCGCCACCGTAAACACTCCATCCAAGACGGCATTTTGTAGCAATTGGATCTCCAATACAGCCTTCTCTTATTTTCTAGGGTTAGTTGAAGGTTTTAAAGTCCAATTAACAATTTCGGTTCGACATTTTCGTAATCTTCAATCGGTAGACCTTTGAGATGAGGAAATTTCTTCGTCAGTTCTCGATACGCCAGTGTTTGTTGGGGAAAAAGTGAATTTTCAATTGTACTCACGCTCGTTAATTTGAATTGAGTTGATTTTTTTTTGCACCAGCAACGGTAATATCGATACGTTGAGATTTCGGGTCGTTTCGTTTCACGTTACCTGTCCATTGAAGGTGTAACGGTTCTACAGGTCCTTTAAGAGCCAGTTGATCGACCACCGCACTTTCAATAAGGCTTAGCGATGATCCTTCATCGATGAAAACAAAAATACTCAAGCTTTTTGTCGGTGTAACAATTGTGACGGGGAGAATGCGAAATATTGCCCGCAAACTGCGTTTCCCTGACGTCTAGTAGTACAGGTATGGTTGCTGGTTGATGGTGGGTGGATCAATGTGTGGTGACGCAAGCGACAACCAGGCATACCACAACCTCTCCAAGATTTACATGTCCATTTTCCATGATGATTTAAACAGGTAAATTTAAATTTAATTTAAGGTAATTTAAACAGCGAATGCTGTTGTACTTTTCTCAATTTATCGTCATACGTATACGACTGGAAAACCTCACAATCCGCCACTCGGTGGCCCATTTTTTTACATACAACACACACTTTAGGTGGTCGGGCTTCTAGCGCAGACTCTTTATCAACAGTCTCAGATTCTTGTGTGTGTGTTTGCACGAACCCTTTTTCATCGTATTTATTCTTCTTATTACGACTGGAAGCTGTATGTGAAGGTTTGTTCGTGTTATCAATTACTTCACAGGCCATTTCGACATGCGTCGACATGAACTCTTCAAATTACATAAAGTTACAACTTCCGAATTGGCCTTATAAGCTGACCACTGTAATTTAAGACTAGTTGGTAACTTACGGACAAGTTCTTGTAATAAAGTTGGGTTCGATAAATGAGCTTCTTGTCGGGCGGCTTTGATGTGCTCCACCAGATTCTCTACAGCAGTTCCAAATTCGATTAAATGTTCCAGATTGTCTGTTGCTAGTGGTGGTAGCTCTCTCACATTATCAGTCAGTGTTCGTATTATCTGATCGGGACGTCCGAATCGACGTCGCTGCATTGAAATGACATGCGGTACACTGGCGGGAAGCAGCAGCCTTCCACGAACACTGTCCAATGCATGACCTCTGAGACTTCTTTGCAATCTGATCAAGTTTTATTCAATCGAAAATCCACAAGTTTCTGTCGATTGTTCGTAATTACTAAACCATATTGGTCAATCTGCTGGATTGCCGGAAAAGGTGGGTAGGTCTTTTCCCATCGCGTGACGCGCAGCTAATTGGCGATTTGTGGGACCTTTATTGGACTCTAACGGCGGTGATGGCGATACTTTGTGATTGATTGAGGTATGGTGATTGTTTTCGTGAAAGCCAGGTGTTAAAGTTAATCTATTTCGCTCTAGCGATATGGAATCTGTGAATGAACGTGGTTGTTCTGGGGTCGGTGCATCTTGAGTAACATTTTCCAGATTGTTCAACCATGTCTGAACCGCGTTACCTGTACCTTCAACAGATGTGACAACGCTTGCCTGACTGCTAGCTCGAGCTGGTATAGCCTGTAGCACCTTCCTCTGTTGGTCTAGAGCTTGGTGTTGGATCTCCAGCTGTTTCATACGGAATTGGGTTTCGATTTCTAGTTTCCTCTGCATTGTTTCACGTTCTAGAAGTATTTGTTGTTCTTGCAATTTTTGCTGCTCGTTGATGATTTTCATCTCCCGTTCCAATCTTCGACGAATGCTATGTTTACTGCCAACTTTAGACACATCTGAACATAGTCTCGAGGAGTTGTCTACTGTTGCTTGAGTCACTGTTACTGCGGGAATTTTACTACCGTGTTGAATCTTCGACAGTTTTTTATTGTTGCAGTTAATGCAGCACCACGGGTGATCTTCGATGCTTGAATCAACGCCAACACATTTGAAGTGGAACCAATTGATACATATGTCACAAGCAACCATCTCCTCGTTATCTGGCGCATTGCAAATTTTGCAGTTAACCTCAATCGGTGCCGGGTCACTTTCGTTGACAATCTTGCTTATAGTTAAGTTAAGTGTGAAGCAAATTTCTTAAAGACTGTTATTACCGATTCTTAATAGCAACGCCGTTTTTTTGTGCGTGTAGCTTCAAGCTATGATTTATTCAATGTTCTTAATTAGCAAATTTTGATTTCCGAGTCTTAATATATACTTACAAATTCGGAGATTGTGGTTGAGTATCTATTACTTTTGAACAATTATAAAGTAGCCACATGCGTACTTTATGCGCCTTGTGCTTCGGGTCATTGTCCTGGTAAAATTTAAATCCTCCGCTCAATCCTATTTTATTCGCACTTTGATCCATTATACCATCGATGAAAACCAAATCGCCAACACCATTAGAAGACATACACCCCCATACCATAACCCCACCACCACCATGCTTAACGGTTGCTTTCAAATTTTTTATGTTTAGTTCATCGTTTGGCTTTCTCCATACAAAACGAAGACCATCCGAACCAAAGATGTTGAATTAGGACTCATCAACGAAAATAACATTTTTCCAGTACGACATTGGGGTATTTTCATGCTGTTTGGCAAAATCGAATCGGAGCTTCTTATTTTTCTGGCTGATAAATGGTTTTTTCCTCGGTACACGGGCGTTAAGATTATTCCTTCTCAGTACGTTACGGACCGTTTCTGGACAAATTTTTACAATATTGCGCTGATTTAGTTCTTTCGCGATATCAACAGCTGTTGTTTTTGGATTTTCTCGTATTTTTCTGATCACTAATCGTTCATCCTGCGTGGTCAACTTTTTTCTGTTTAAGTTCCTTGGTGCGTCGATGATCCTATTTTCTTCAACAAACCGCTTAACAATATACTGAACTGTTGATCTGGGTCTTTTCAACAAGCTGGCTATTTCCCGAAGTGATTTACCATCTTTGTAGTGTGCAACAACAAGCTCTCTCTCAAAAATCGCAGTATTTTTATCTTTTCTCGCCATTGTGAGAATTTTGACCTATAACCATCGAGTGACGAATTCGAAAAACCTAAATTAATCCACCTAGCGGTCAGACTCAGCCTTTCTCATTCAAACTTATTATTTGTAAAAATAGATTTACATGAATGCTTAAATCCAATAAAGGTATATTCACTCTTTGGATTCTAAAATATTGAAGTTGTAATTAAAGTATAAAATATGAAATTTGACGTAATGTTAATGCTTAAGAAATAGCGAAGTAAAAGAAATGACTCTAAATTTCGAACAATTTAATCACGAGCGATACCGGGAACGTTTAGATAGTACGATACCACATTTAAATCATGTTGAGGCCATATATATTGATCAAAGCAGGTATAGTTTTGAATAGTCTTTGAATTTCTTTTCTTTCCAAAACTTTTGAACCACATATCAAATTGATATAAAGTTTGTTATTTGTAAGTTTGAGAGATGACTCGTTTTTTTGACACTAGTTATGTGCAACAAAGTCGTGTAATACTTGGGATAATAGACTTTCGTTGTTTTACAAATTAAAACATAACGGTTGCTTAAGTTTGATTACAATCAAATGAAATGAGAACGTATAGGGCAGCCAAACTTTGAAACCACGTGCTCAATAATAATTCATCAGCTAACCCTTAACTAGCACGTTCATCTGATATCAATATTGTTCAAATCGGTTGTGTAGTTTCTAAGATAATGAAGTTTCGTGGTTTTCACATTTCGATACATTACAGACGAAGTTACAGTCCGATTACAGCAAAAATCAATAGGGTGTTATGAGGCAGTTAAACCTTTCATTTTAAACTAATTCTGTGGAAATCGGGTCAGCCATCTCTGAGAAAAGTGAGTGAGTTTAAGTATTCTTCGGAATATGTTTCTTTTCATAGCTGGACTTCACATTTTCAAACATAACAGGCAAAGTAATTATTCGTTTGCAAAAAAAATCATTAGGGTCTTATGGTGCAACATGACCTTCCATATAACACTGATTTTATGAAAATCGGTCCTTCCTTCTCTGAGAAACATGACTGAGATTAAATAGTCTTCAGAACACGTTTCTTTTCGTAACTTCTGAACCACATGTCCAATTTTCATAAAATTCTAAAGTTAAAGGTTTTTAGGTAGCCCGTTCATTTAAAACCAATTTTGTTCGTGATTTTTACATTTTGATACATAACCTCTAAACTAAACATCAGATTACAATTAAATTCAATAGAGTCTTATAGGGCAACTAGACCTTTCATTTGCAATTAATTTCATTGAAATCGGTTTAGCCATCTCTGAGAAAATCGAGTGAGATTGGGAGAGCATTACACACACATGCAGAAAATGCTCAGTTCGTCGAACTGAGTCGAGTGGTATACGACATTCGGCCCTTTTGAGTACTTTTAAACCTTTAATTTTCGCAGTGATTGCTACACCTTTCTAGGAGAAAGGCAAAAAGTGAAATGATAGAAATGACTTTTAATTTCAACTTCAATCCCGAGCAAGGTCGCAAACATTCAAATAGTACAATATCAAATTTAAATGATGTTGTGGCCACATATTGTGATCGTAGCTATAGTTTTAAACAGTCTGCGGGTTACGTTTTTTTCTATTACTTTCAAACCACATGTTTAAACATTATGAAATTCATTGTTTAAGAGTTTAAAAGCCCATTTATTTGAATTCAACCATGTTCATAGCTTCTGAGATATAAGAGCGTTTTTCACATTCTGACGCAGCGCCAAAACTAAAAGTTTGATTACAATGAAATTCAATAGCAACCTAAGCGGCAAATAGACCCTTCATTTGACACCAATATAGTGTGACATGTGCATTCCACATGTCATTAACTTCATTAACATTAACTTACTTCCAGCAGACCACACCAGTGGAAAACATGCTGAGAAGGTCAATTCTACCCGGCATCGAACCTTCAGTTCAATGCCTGGAATTTGGAGCGACACAAAAAACAGAAGTGTCGCATTTCTGATTGACTGAACCATGCTGTTACCAAGAGTACAGTCATGAAGTTTCAGTGAATATATCTTTCTCTTTTTCGCATGTACACGATCATCGATTATGTGATCGTGTACATAGCACACATAGATATCGGTGCTTCAAATGGCTCCAGTAGGAGACTTGTAAGAACTTTAGGAAAAATAAAGTATTCATTCTTCTCAAAACCGTCTCTGGTGTAACTCATTCAACCGAACGGTCACAAAAAGAAACAAAAAGTTAAAACCGTAACAATAGAAAGAATCGGTCAGACCATCTCTGAGAAAAGTGAGTGCGAAAAAAAGGTGCACATACACACGTACACACCCACATACAAACATATACGCCTATACATGCATATATACAGAAAATGCTCGATTCGTCGAACTGAGTCGAGTAGTATATGACATTCGGCCATTTGGATCACTTATCTACCTTTTAATTAGCCAGTGATCGTTACGAGAAAGTCAATATATTTACTTTTATTATGTGATTTCACATTTTTATGAACAACGGACAAAGTTACAATCCGATTGCAGTGAAATTCAATAACAACCTATGGGGCAACTAGACCTTTCATTTGACACTAATTTTGTGAAAATCGGCTCAGCCATCTCTGAGAAAAATGAGTGAGTTTAAACAAACTCAGGATAACTTTTCTTTACATAACTTTTGAACCATAAGTTCAATCATAACGAAATTTCAAAGTTAAGGGTTCTGGAGACAGCCCGATCATTTTGAAAGCAGTTTTAATGAAATCGGTTGTGTGGTTTCTGATATATTGATGTTTCGTGATTTTTACATTTTGATACATAACCTCTAAACTAAAAATCCGATTACAATGAAATTCAATAGCAACCTATGGCGCAACTAGACCTTTCATTTGCAATTAATTTTATGAAAATCGGTCCAGCCATCTCTGAGAAAAGTGAGTGAGAAAAAAAATTTGCACATACACACATACATACATACGTACATACATACATACAGAAAATGCTCAGTTCGTCGAAAAGGGTCGAGTGGTATACGACATTCGGCCATTGGGACCACTTTTATACCTTTGGTTTTTCCAGTGATTGTTATACCTTTCTAGGAGAAAGGCAAAAACATATTTTCCTATTCTTATGGAAGTTACCTATTATATTTACGCGAAAACTGGTGTCAAATGAAGAAATCTGTAAATAAAACTCGAAATACCTGTCTAAAAACACAAAAGTACGAATATGGTTTTGAACTGTTTTTTTAATTTTCACGAGTTTTGAAAAGGTTTTACCAAAACCAAACAACTTTCCATACTCAAATGTAGCTGGAAATGACAGTTTGTGTTCACACTACAAAATTCTCATGGCCTACTCAATAGATGACAAAGGATATTTACGTGTGACTAGGTGATTTAAATTTTTTGGTGATGTACGAATACGGATTTGTGTCACTGTATAAGAATTGTGATTTTCGTCAGAACGATGTAATCATATTAAAGATGCGTTTGCTTTTTCCTTTTAACTTTCGCATTGATGAGCGTTTTATATTGTTAAACTTTCTAATATTTCTAGCAGATCGTGATGGCTTCAGTGTATTCAACTTTTCTGTTTCTCATTTATGCTGCCTATAATCGAATATGAGTCCCATCTGGAAAATCATCGAGTTGAGAAAACAGCGCTTGAAGACATTTTTCTTGTTTTGGGTATTTCGCCTGTTTGGGGTGGGTTATTCTTATTTTTTCGATATAATGTAATGAAATAGACCTTAATCATAACTTCTTCATCAAAGAATTGCCCTTTTCGTGAAAATTACAATGCAAAATAAGGAAGAGACTGATATGCGATTATTTGGGCCATCGAGTAGCAAAATAATCGCATACCAGTCTCACTTTCAACCGTTGGGTATAGGAGTAGTCATATTTTTTTAAGTACTTTGAATATCGGCAGACGTTTGTGGCTGCAGACTGGTTCTATGCTGCATGAAGAAAGGCGGAGACGTCCACCCATTACTTACCCCGACTTTAAGACGTATTAGGAAAAGCAAAATATATTTCTTACGTCTTCTGTGTTTCGCAATATGTGCTGAATAAAACAAAATTATTCCGCATTAGCCCGTGCATGCAGCATTCTGGAAAAGTGGTATTAAGAAAGGGAAGTTTCCGATTTCATTACAACAGTTACTTGATGGAAGACGACGGCGATGAAAAGAGGTACAAGCTGTTTTCAGCTAAGCAACTAAAAACGATTTCTTCTGAGTTCTGACAATTCAACTTGAATGATCATTTTAGGTAAGCAGATCAACCACAGGAAATTAACCCCTTACAGAAAGCAGCATTGCTCAAAGCTATTCTCCCTCTGATTGACGAAACCAATAACCTTTCGGGAACAAACTTTCAGAGAAAGTTGCAGTTTTAGTGTCTACTCAAAATTAACTTTTGTGTGGAATTTATTTGAAACAACCTTTTGTTTTTAAATAGTTTATTTGACACGGCACGATACAATTTATGTTTAACTGAGCCAAGTACATTTTTTTTTTTAATTCTAAATTAGCAGGGAAAAGAGGGAGGCTTTTTTTTATTCTCGCGGCCGACTACGAGCTAGTGGGGATTTAAGGTGAGAGGAGGGGTGTTACAATTTTGTTTTTAACTATACAGAATGTATTCATTTGTACGTGGCTAACCAGTGATGTTCTATTTGAGCAGTTTTGGTCTGAGGTGTCTGCGTAAACATAGAGATGCCGAGTCTTCGTTTTAGTGTCTCCAGCCGGGTGTATCATTCTCTCTCAGTTTGTGACAGAAATTGTATTCTAGCAAATAGATAAAAGAAATCAAATTTTAATGCCAGCATTTTTTATAAACCCGTATAGCTGTGTCATGTACTGGAGATCACCGCTTCCCAGAATGTCTCTAACGGGTACGTTCGGTTGTTTTCCTCGGGCCCGAAGGGAATCTATAAGCTCAGACCTAACACCACAGTATTCGGTACACGACCAAACAACATGCTCGATGTCATGGTAGCCATCGCCACAAACGCAGTGATTACTGTCTACAAGCCCTATACGAAAGAGATGCGTGTTTAACGTATAGTGATTGGACATAAGTCTGGACATCACGCGAATGAAGTCCCGACCTACATCCAAACCCTTGAACCATGCTTTCGTCGATACCTTAGGAAAAATGGAAAGTAGCCACCGTCCCAGTTCATCTGAGTTCCATGATGATTGCCAACTGTTGAGTGTTCTCTGACGCAAAATGCTATAGAATTCATCATAAGCAATTGGTCTTACATAAATATCGCCATCAATAGCATCCACCTTAGCTAAAGCGTCAGCCTTTTCATTGCCCGGAATGGAACAATGAGAAGGGACCCACGCTAAGGTAACCCGGTAATTTTTATCTGTTAAAGCACTTAAAAACCGCCGTATTTTCCCCAGGAAATACGGGGTGTGCTTCACAGTCTTCATCGATCGCAGAGCCTCAATGGCACTGAGACTGTCTGTGAAGATGAAATAGTGGTCTATGGGCAGGGTTTCGATGATCCCAAGAGAGTACTGAATGGCAGCAAGCTCTGCGACGTACACGGAAGCAAGAGCATCGAGTTTGTAGGAGGCGGTAAAATTTTCGTGGAAAACACCGAAGCCAGTGGACTCATCTAGATTAGATCCGTCAGTTTAAAACCTTTTATCATAACTAACATGTTTAAACTTATTGGAAAAAATGTTAGGGATCTCTTGGGGTCGCAATTGATCCGGGATACCAGAAATGTCTTGTTTCATGGTGGTGTCGAAGAATATAGCATTATTAGAAGTATCTAAAAGTGCGACATTGGAGGAATCGTATGAAGAAGGATTAATATCTTGAGCCATATAGTCAAAGTATAAAGTCATAAATCTGGATTGAGATTGAAGGTCGACCAACCTCTCGAAATTTTCAATTACTAATGGGTTCATAACTGTGCATCGAATTAGCAACCGGTAAGAGAGATTCCAAAAACGATGTTTCAACGGAAGAATACCAGCTAGCACTTCAAGACTCATCGTATGGGTCGACTGCATGCAACCTAAGGCAATACGCAAACAACGATACTGTATTCGTTCCAGTTTGATCAAATGTGTGTTTGCTGGGGAGCGGAAGCAGAAACACCCGTACTCAATTACAGACAATATCGTTGTTTGGTATAACCTTAGAAGGTCTCCTGGGTGGGCTCCCCACCAGGTTCCGGTAATCGTACGAAGAAAATTAATCCTCTGTTGGCATTTTTGTGTCAGATACCTAATATGGCAAGCCCAGGTGCATTTAGAGTCGAACCAGACCCCGAGATATTTAGCGACTAAAACCTGAGAGATCGTTTTACCCGTTAGTAGGAGCTGCAGCTGAGCTGGATTATGCTTCCTAGAAAAAACGACCAGCTCAGTTTTCTCCGGAGAGAATTCGATACCCAGCTTAAGAGCCCATTCCGACAAATTGTCTAAGGTATCTTGCAATGGTCCTTGCAGATCGCTAGCCTCGCTACCAGTAATGGATACAACGCTATCGTCTGCAAGTTGCCTTACCGTGCATGAATTCGCAAGACATTCATCGATGTCATTGTCGTAAAAATTATATAGGAGAGGACTTAAACACCCTGGGGAAGACCCATGTAACTAATTAGGGAAGTTGTCGAATCGCCATGTGAGAAATACATATGCTTTTCTGACAACAAATTGAGCAAAAAGTTATTCAAATTTGGTGAAAGTCCCTGCGAATGAAGTTTCGCGCTTAAAACTTCTACAGAGACAGAGTCAAAAGCCCCCTTAATATCCATGAACGCAGAAGCCATTTGCTCTTTTCGAGCAAAGGCTAGTTGAATTTCAGTAGAAAGCAACGCTAGGCAATCGTTCGTCCCTTTGCCCGGGCGAAAGCCTAATTGAGTATCTGAAAGTAACCCGTTTGTTTCGACCCATTTGTCTAACCGTAAGAGGATCATTTTCTCCATTAATTTCCGGAGGCAAGAGAGCATCGCAATCGGCCTATATGAATTGTGATCAGAGGCAGGTTTCCCGGGTTTCCGAATAGCAATGACTTTTTGGAGGGAGCTCCAGTCATGCGGAACAATATTTAGCTCAAGAAACTTGTTGAACAAATTCAACAAGCGTCTTTTTGCAGAGTCGGGTAGATTCTTCAACAGGTTGAATTTTATTCTATCTAACCCTGGAGCTTTATTGTTGCACGACAGGAGAGCCATTGAAAATTCCAACATCGAAAATGGAGGCTCTTCCGTAGTTACTAATAACGCGTCGCGAAAGGTTTTCTGTTCCGGTACAGAGTCCGGACAGACCTTTTTGGCAAAATCGAGTATCCAGCGATCTGAATACTCCTCGCTTTCATTCGAAACGTCACGGTTCCGCATGCCCCTAGCGGTATCCCAAAGAGTGCTCATCGCTGTTTCCCTCGACAACGCGTTTACGAACCGCCGCCAGTACCCGCGTTTTTTCGCCTTTACTAAGCTCTTCATCTGCCTGCCCAGTGCCTCGTACTTTCGAAGCAGGCTGACAGTGCCGTACTCCCGGTAGTCCTTATACGCCGCGGACCTTCGCACGTACAGCTCAGAGCACTCTTTGTCCCACCATTTGTTGGGAGGGCGCTGTCTAATCGTTACCCCGGGTATCGGTTTCGTCTGAGCTTGAGTCGCGGCGTCGATTATCAAGCCAGCTAAGAACGCGTATTCTTCCTCCGGAGGAAGTTCCTCGTGAGTCTCGATAGATTGCGCTATGATAGACTCATAACACTTCCAATCAATATTACGTGTAAGGTCGTAGGAAATATTGATTGGGTTTGGGGGAGTTGAACCATTAACAATTGATATAACGATTGGAAGATGATCTCTACCGTGGGGATCGTTGATTACTTTCCACTGGCAATCTAACGCTAGTGATGTCGAGCAGAGGGATAGGTCAAGCACGCTTTCACGTGCTGGAGGATTAGGTACGCGTGTCGCTTCCCCAGTATTCAAAACTGTCATATTGAAGTCGTCGATCAAGTTACAGATTAAAGAAGATCGGTTGTCGTCGTACAGCGACCCCCATAGCGAACAGTTAGAGTTAAAATCTCCCAAAATCAAAAAAGGTGCGGGAAGCAATTCTGCTATATCAAGGAGTTGCTTCTGTTCAATCCGCGCGGATGGGGGAATATATAACGAAACAAGGCAAAGGTCTTTTCCATTCATATTCGTTTGAATGGCAACAACTTCAATATTCGAGATCGAGGAGGAGGTCGATTCTGAATAAAGAATAGCACTTTTTGATCCCTAAAAGTACCCCTCCAGCGTGTGAGTCTCGATCTCGACGAATGATGTTGAAATCGGAGAAATTGAGTTGGTCATTTGAATTGAGAAAAGTTTCACAGAGCGCGAACGCATCACAATTGTATGTGTTTATCAAATGTGAAAATAAATCGAATTCGGGGATGATACTTCTGCAGTTCCACTGTAACACAGTGACAAAATTCCTAACCTCTTTCGACGTATTAGTCATCGAAAGATACGATTGCTGAAATGAGGGGCCAAGTTGCTGTGAGTTGCTTCAAATAGGTTTTCACTGTAGGGAGAAGGGCAAGAAGAATGTTTTGAAGGGGATCTGGTATGTTGAATGTTTTAAATATCCAGTCCACAATATCAGAGAATTTTATGAACCCTGTTTCTTTTATGTCTTCTGATCGAGAAATGGGTGCACGAGGGGTTTTTGGTGCCCCAGGAAGCGGTGGGTACTCCTGGTTTGATTTGAAATTAAAACCGGGGGGTACTTGCTTCGGTTTTTCTTCACCGCTTCCTTTCTGTGTTGTCTTATTGGTCATTCCGCTAGGGGTTATCTTACGACCTTTGCGAGAAAGATTAGGAGAGTTGATCATTCTCCTCTTCCTAGATCCCTCTGGCAAGGCATAAGAACACCCTTCGACGGGATCGTCTGATCTACCCTCATCGGTTGGCAAAAAGGAAAAGATGTTTCCTGTCGAGGGTGGCTCAGCCCTCTTGAGCATTTCTGCAAAAGAGCGCTTTGATCGTTCCTTAAGGGAACGCTTAATTTTTTCCTCGCGCTGTTTGTACGCGGGACACGCCGAAAGGTCATGCCGAGCTCCCTCGCAGTAATCACACTTTTCAGTATCCTTACTGCAAGCGGTCTCAGCATGATTGCCTCCGCACTTGCTGCAGCGTGCCTTGTTGCAGCAGTAGGTGGCTGTATGACCTAACTGCTTGCAGTTTTGGCAATGCATGACCCGCGGTACAAACAGGCGTACAGGCAGACGAACCCTGTCCAAAGAGATGTAGTTCGGCAGTGCGGATCCGGTGAATGTTACACGGAAGGAATCCGAAGGGAGGAATTTCTTCTTCCCTTCTTCGATGGATACTGAATGTAATTGCTTGACATCCAGTATCTTTACATCTTGAATCAGGGGGTTCTTGAAGCAGCCAACCCCGTGAAGCAAAATGTCATCGACCGTGAGGCTTCCTTCGGTAACCACACCGTCGATCTCCACGTCCTTGGCAGGGATGTACACGCGGTACTCCCTTGTAAAGAGCTCGTAGCTAACAATTCCGTTTGCTTGCTTCAAGCTACTCACGACAACTCGCAGTTTGTCCGGCCTCACCTTCGTAATCTCGGTTACGGCCGAAAACTGTTTTTGAGGGGGTTCCAGTAGTTGATATTAAGTTTTAAAAACAATTTTTCAATATACAATGGATCAAAATAAAAAAAAGACAGTAATACTAATACTAATAACAATAGTAATAATAGTAATAATAATAATAATAATTATAACAATAATAATAATAATAACAATAATAATAATAATAACTATAATAATAACAATAAACATAATAAAATTAATAATAATGATAAAAATTCTAAAGTGAATACTTCACCGAACGTCTAAGTCACGACCTCACGGCTGATAGTAGGATTAATCGAGCGTCTCCGCAGAACAATATCTCGTAACTGAAGTAAGTTTCGGTCTACTTTTCAGATGATTATATTGATGTTATGTATATTTTATAGAATAACGCTGAAACATAACAAAAGTCGAGTGTTGGCTCGCTTCTACAGAATTTTTAGAAAAGGTTGTTTCTTTTTGCACTGTAAAAAAGGCGGTGCAAGATGGGTCATTTGGAGGGGTCACCCTCTCGAACAGCACAATATTATGATCAAATCTCAATAAACATTTTACGGATAGCAAGAAAAATTCCTTCTCTTCATAGATAACAAAAATATGAGGTCATCTCGTTCATGTTATACCGCCGAAGGGGTTGAATTTCTCTCGACGATTATTTTCCGCAGCATTTTGAAGAATTTCTCTACTGTCGGGTTATTTTTTTAGGTTTAATATGGTTTATTTGACACGACACGATACAATTTTATGTTTAACTGAGCCAAGTACACTTTTTATTAATTCTAGATTAGCGGGAAAAGGAGGGAGGCACTTTTTTATTTCTCGCGGCCGACTACGAGCTTGTGGGGATCAAAGGTGAGAGGAGGGGAGATACAATTCTTACTTAAAACTAATTAAGATATATGATATATTTGTGTTTTGACTGGTGTTCTTTTTGTTTTTCAAAAATATATGTAGGCTCTTCGTGTTCGTGTCTCCAGCGTCGTATACGGGTATTCTGACAAATAGACAAAAGAATTTTAAATTTTAATGTCAGCATTCTTCAAAAAACAGTACAGCTGTGTCATGTACTGGAGATCACCGCTTCCCAGAATGTCTCTAACGGGAACGTTCGGTTGTTTTCCTCGGGCCCGAAGGGAATCTATAAGCTCGGACCTAACACCACAGAATTCGGCACACGACCATACAACATGCTCGATATCATGGTAGCCATCGCCACAAATGCAGTGATTACTGTCTACAAGCCCTATACGAAAGAGATGCGTGTTTAACGTATAGTGATTGGACAAGTCTGGACATCACGCGAATGAAGTCCCGACCTACATCCAACCCCTTGAACCATGCTTTCGTCGATACCTTAGGAAAAATGGAATGTAGCCACCGTCCCAGTTCATCTGAGTTCCATGATGATTGCCAACTGTTGAGTGTTCTCTGACGCAAAATGCTATAAAATTCATCAAAAGCAATTGGTGTTACATAAATATCGCCATCAATAGCACCCACCTTAGCTAAAGCGTCAGCCTTTTCATTGCCGGGAATGAAACAATGAGAAGGGACCCACGCTAGGGTAACCCGGTAATTTTTATCTGTTAAAGCACTTAAAAACCGCCGTATTTTCCCCAGGAAATACGGGCTGTGCTTCACAGTCTTTATCGATCGCAGAGCCTCAATGGCACTGAGACTGTCTGTGAAGATGAAATAGTGGTCTATGGGCAGGGTTTCGATGATCCCAAGAGAGTACTGAATGGCAGCAAGCTCTGCGACGTACACGGAAGCAGGAGCATCGAGTTTGTAGGAGGCGGTAAAATTTTCGTGGAAAACACCGAAGTCAGTGGACTCATCTAGATTAGATCCGTCAGTGTAAAATTTTTTATCATAACTAACATGTTTAAACTTATTGGAAAAATTTTTCGGGATCTCTTGGGGTCGCAATTGATCCGGGATACCAGAAATGTCTTGTTTCATGGTGGTGTCGAAGAATATAGCATTATTAGAAGTATCTAAAAGTGCGACATTGGAGGAATCGTATGAAGAAGGATTAATATCTTGAACCATATAGTCAAAATATAAAGTCATAAATCTGGATTGAGATTGAAGGTCGACCAACCTCTCGAAATTTTCAATTACTAATGGGTTCATAACTGTTCATCGAATTAGCAACCGGTAAGAGAGATTCCAAAAACGATGTTTCAACGGAAGAATACCCGCTAGCACTTCAAGACTCATCGTATGGGTCGACTGCATGCAGCCCGAGGCAATACGCAAACAACGATACTGTATTCTTTCTAATTTTATAATGTGCGTGTTCGCGGCAGACCGAAAACAAAAACAACCGTATTCAAGAACTGACAATATCGTTGTTTGGTATAACCTTAGAAGGTCTCCTGGGTGAGCAACCCACCAAACTCCGGTAATCGTACGAAGAAAATTAATCCTCTGTTGGCATTTTCGTGTCAGATACCTAATATGACAAGCCCAGGTGCATTTAGAGTCGAACCAGACCCCGAGATATTTGGCAACTAAAACCTGAGTGATCGTTTTACCCGTTAGTAGGAGCTGCAGCTGAGCTGGGTTATGCTTCCTAGAAAAAACGACCAGCTCAGTTTTCTCCGGAGAGAATTCGATACCCAGCTTAAGAGCCCATTCAGACAAATTGTCTAAGGTATCTTGCAATGGTCCTTGCAGATCGTTAGCTTCGCTTCCAGTAATGGATACAACGCTATCGTCTGCAAGTTGCCTTAGCGTGCATGAATTTGCAAGACATTCATCGATGTCCTTGACGTAAAAATTATATAAGAGAGGGCTTAATCATGAGCCCTGGGGAAGACCCATGTAACTAATTCAGGAAGTTGTCGAGTCGCCATGTGAGAAATACATATGCTTTTCTGACAACAAATTGAGCAAAAAATTATTTAAATTTGGTGAAAGTCTCTGCGAATGAAGTTTCTCGCTTAAAACTTCTACAGAGACGGAGTCAAAAGCCCCCTTAATATCCTGAGCTCGAGTCGCGGCGTCGATGATCAAGCCAGAAAGAAACGCGTATTCTTCCTCCGGAGTAAGTTCTTCGTGAGACTCGATGGATTCCGCAATAATCGTCTCATAAGACTTCCAATCAATATTACGTGTAAGGTCGTGTGAAATATTGATTGGATCCAGGGGAGTTGTACCATTAGCAATTGAGATAACGATTGGTAAATGATCACTACCGTGGGGATCGTTGATTACTTTTCACCGGCAATCTAACGCTAGTGATGTCGAGCAAAGGGATAGGTCGAGCACGCTTCCACGTGCTGGAGGATTCGGTACACGTGTCGCTTCCCCAGTATTCAAAAGTGTCATATTGAAGTCGTCGATCAAGTTACAAATTAAAGAAGATCGGTTGTCGTCGTACAGTGACCCCCATAGCGAACAGTGAGAGTTAAAATCTCCCAATATCAAAAAAGGCGCGGGAAGCAACTCTGCTATATCAGTAAGTTGCTTCTGTTCAATCCGCGTGGATGGGGGAATATATAACGAAACAAGGCAAAGGTCTTTTCCATTCATGTTCGTGTGAATGGCAACGACTTCAATATTCGAGATCGAGGGGAGGTCGATTCTGTAAAAAGAGTAGCACTTTTTGATCCCTAAAAGTACGCCTCCACCGTGGGAGTCTCGATCTCGACGAATAATGTTAAAATCATGTAAATTGAGTTGATCGTTTGAATTGAGAAAAGTCTCACAGAGTGCAAACGCATCACAATTGTATGTGTTTATCAAATGAGAAAATAGATCGAATTCGGGGATGATACTTTTGCAGTTCCACTGTAATACAGTGATAAAATTCCTAACCTCTTCCGCCGTATTAGTCATCGAAAAATATGATAGCTGAAATGAGGGGCCAACTTGTTGCGAGTTGCTTCAAAAAGGGTTTCACTGTAGAGAAGGGCAAGAAGAATATTTTGAAGGGGATCTGGTATGCTGAACGTTTTGAATATCCAATCCACAATATCAGAGAATTTTATGAACCCAGTTTCTTTTTTATCTTCTGATTGAGAAATGGGTACACGAGAGGTTTTTGGTGCCCCAGGAGGCGGTGGGTACTCCTGGTTTGTTTTAAAATTAAACCCGAGAGGTACTTGCTTCGGTTTTTCTTCACCGCTTCCTTTTTGTGTTGGCTTATTGGTCATTCCGCTAGGAGTTATCTTACGACCTTTGCGAGAAAGATTAGGAGAGTTGATAATTCTCCTCTTCCTAGATCTTTCTGGCATGGCATAAGAACACCCTTCGACGGGATCGTCTGATCTACCCTCATCGGTTGGCAAAAAGGAAAAGATGTTTCCTGTCGAGGGTAGCTCAGCCCTCTTCAGCATTTCTGCAAAAGAGCGCTTTGATCGTTCCTTGAGGGAGCGCTTAATTTTTTCCTCGCGCTGTTTGTACGCGGGACATGCCGGAAGGTCATGCCGAGTTCCCTTTCAATAAAGACACTTTTCAGTATCCCCACTGCAAGCGTTCTCAGCATGATTGCCTCCAACTGCTAGATGCCTTCCGTTGTCACAGCACCGGAATCAAAATCACAAGCAGCACCCGTTCTGTCTGCACACAATGCACAATTTACTTCCAGCTACTGGATAACCAGCGCCCGGCGACGCGTTGAATTCGCTCCGGCTGCTAGACAGCTATTGTCTAGTCAGACCGATATCGAAAAACACAAGCGATACGCGTACCGTACACACAAAGCGGTATTGTTTTTTCGATCGAGCAAAATAATCACGAGCGCTCTCTTCAGATGCTTCTTTTCTCGATGATAGCAGAGAAACGAATGTGACTGTCGGGTTATTGAAGCAATGAAATTTTTTTTCGGAGTGACAACACCATTTGCGTCAAATCTAGCCTTAAAACTGAAACGTTAACTATGAAAAATCAGCTGTCGATGCGAACTATACTGCCTCGTCTTTGGTGACCCATGCTGCCCCAATCTTTAATTTAGTTCACGATTGTGATATTCATGATTATTTTACATTTATTTATGGTAAAAAGCATATTATTTAGTACATCATGAACATAACTGCTGCTGCAATAAAGGTTTACTTCAAATTATATAGTGTACGACGAGAGAACACGATTTTTCAAAAGTGTAAATCGCGTAAGAAACTTAGCGAAAAAATATTTTATTTATTAAAAACCAGCAATATGCAAATATGAACTATGAACACGTGATACATAGTCGAAAATACGTTACGCATCATGTAAAACTAGTGTCATCACAAAAAAAGTTATTTCACGCTCAAAAAAGGCACTGACCCATCTTGCCCCGTGACCCATCTTGCTCCACCTTACCCTATACGCATTGAAAAATAAGGCCGCTGATGAAGTACACTATAGTCGCTTCTTACGCCAGAAAAATCGGATTTTATAAGAAATGTTATTCTCGTTCACACATTTATTAAACACGGCACAATGCAAAGTAGTGTTTCATGCAGCCAGTTATTTCCAATATCTTGTTAGAAATATCTAAAATCTAAGCAAAGCCTATGTGCTACATTCCGATTAGGAACTTGACATTCTGTTCATTATATACACAAACTTCTCTGATTAATGTACAGGACAATTGCGGGGCTAGAACTACGATTCTACTGACACTAACAGCAAAAACATCATATCAAGAAGACTGGGAACTCTGCCTGAGGTTGAGCGACGGTTTTGGCAGTGCAGTCTGTTGAGTAAAAGTGGAATTGACGCATGCTAGTGTGTGTGCTGGCGATGCGAACGCAAGCCGAACGCACAGACTGGACCACCACATACACACACTCTGTCTTCGCAGCGATGTAATTACCAGCACTTTCATAGCAAACTTCCACCTTTGATAGATGGAGTGCGCTGTTTGATTTGACGCTTGTCATTTATATGGGATCGATCCAGAGATGCCAGTCTTTTTTTTCTGTGTGGACTCATCACTGCGACCAGAGATTAGATCTATTGTGAAATTGCTCAGGTGTTTTCTGTACTCCGCACTTCATATTATTGACAGTATCACTATTGAAGTAAGTGATACGCTTATCATTCATATCCGTGCTTGTGTGTAAGTTGTACCTTTCCGTTTCAAGTTTACTGCTCTACTATACCGAGCCTCTGTCCATCCTAACAATATCGCCTAATTACAATTCCCTGGAGAGAACTTTCATATGTTACTCACACCAGTTTTATTATAATAGGGACTTATTTTTGTTAGAAGGAGAGACAACAGAGGTACTGTAGAATTCAGATTGAAGGAAGGGTACGTGATGGGGAGCCTGAGAAAGAACCCATGCTAAAGTCCTTTGACAACCAAATGGCCTGATTCTACTAAGATTCGAACCCACGACCACCCGCTTACCTAAGCAGACTCTGTAACCTTGCGGCTACGGAGCTCCCTTAGATGCCAGTCTTCTTGATATGATGGTTTTGCTAACAGTCTCTCCCGAGCCGAGACTCGAACCTACGACGACTGGCTTGTTAGGACATTGCGCATTTCGTTTCGAGTAACTCGAAAAAAAAAAACAAATGACCGCTGATGGGTTTCGACTTTCGGGTTAGATGAGCCGAAGGACAAATGACAATGACAGCTCCTTTTGAAGCAAAACTGGCAGTATGTGAAATCGTTCGAATCGAGCTGCGCAATGCCACCCCATTGCCCATCGAACCTCGAAACCAACTGAAAGGTTAAATCTAATCAAACTACTGTCACGTTACTCATCTTCGCGGCGATCGACTACGAGCTAAAACTGAATCTTAATTTTTTTCCATAGGTTCGTCGGGGTATGTTTGGAAATCTTTCAATATTTTATTGATTTTTATTTATCACTAGCTGACCCGGCAGACTTTGTCCCACCTATTATTCTTTTATTCAATTTTGAACAGTTTTTCAAGTTCACACATAAAAGAAACAATTTTAAAATTGTTCATTAAGAAGACGACCTTTTTCGAAAATAAATAAACTGGAGGACTATCCAATATATTACTGGACGTATGAAAAGCATAGGAATTCTAAATTGATTCCTAACAATTCCAAAGATTAACTTTGGGTTTTTTTAATAGTCATTTCAAATCCAAACACTATGTTTAGCTTGCTTAGCTTAGCTTGACTGACTGCACATATCAATGGTTGCACTCCGTGATTGGTCCGAATCAGTAAAATTGTACAGTGAATCAACTGAATGGGGTTGGGAGTGACCGACAATTCTCATTGTACAAGTTTTAGTGACTCAATACTTTAAAGAATCAATAACGACGCCGGCCACGTCCTTGCAATTAGGTGGGAAGAGGTAAGGGATGTTAGTGTGACCCTTGTTATTTGGAGACCGTGTTAACCTCTGCATCTCCACAAAGGTCACAGGAAGGGGGTTTTTGTTAGTAGGGGAGGGCTCGTTGGATCAGGATTCACTTTGATAAGTGATGCGATCATACATATGACTCCTATCCGTCGCTATTTTCGGTTTATTCTATAGTCAGCCGGCTGACTAGAGAAACACAATTAGCTTATTTATATCTGGTACCGGTTTAGTCCAAGAGACATTACCAATGCCTTTGGGGCCGCGCACAGGTGTGCATGGTTTATTTCAATGGAGCACAAAATTGACCGATTTTTACAATATGATGTTATTGGAGCCACGCATATACGACTACACGATGTGAATCTGATTTAAACGAATAAACCATAAGTAGGCCAATCACGAGTATCAGAAACGCAGAAATGCACGTCGATAAACGCGGCTCTTTCAAAGGTATACTTTGCGTAGCCATTAGATTATTCAAGATATTCATAAACCGAACGAAACCTACTCCGATTGGCGACACGCTTATATCAAAGCAATTGGTGAACAATCTCCGGCTAAACGGACAGCCCGAGACCGAGTGTATTTCTGAATCTCTACTACTGTGGCGGAAAGAAAGGTTTGTGTTGTGATGTCTTCACGATATTTGACGGAATCGAACACCGCTGCACTCATTACGAGAATATCTTTCTTGTCAAACACCGCGATCCTATGTGAATGACGCGCGCGAAAATCATATACAACCCGAAACAGCTAAATATTTATATAAGTGACTAATAATCCTGAATAGCTTCAAGAAAGCAAGCGTACTTCGGCAGAGGCGGTCCTTTATAAGATTTACATCGCGAAGCTATTAGATTAATCTCGATATTTATTGATCAGACAAAACCTATTCCGGTTTGCAACGTGATTAAATAAAACCGACGAACGAGCGGTCTCCGATGAGTGCGTCTTGAACTGTCCTACAGATCAGACGTTTTTGCGGTTGCTTGTGGACTGGTCTTTGACTGCCTATAGCTTCAAAGTTTGTGTTTTGTCAGTGTGTCTTTTAAAGACTACCTGAAAGTTATTTCCCATCAGTCTTTCTCAAGACTACCTACTTTTGAATTTAACATTTGTTTTAACTTTTTTCGTATCACCTGAAATGGCTGGACGGAAAAAGAAACCTCGCATCGCTGCGGGGAGGAAAAGAGAGGCATCTCTTTCTGACACTTCGAGTGTCTGTAGTGACAATCCTTTTGATATTTTGCCTGAGCAAGAAGCTGGTGAAATGGAAGTTATGAGTAATGAAACTATACAAAATGTCAATTCTTTAAAAAAGGAAAATGTTCCACCTATTGTGATAACTATTTTTTCTGAATTCAATATTTTCAAAAAGGAACTCTCAACGTTTGTTTCTGACGTTAAAGTTACCTATCAAATTGGTGGTAGAGGCGAATGCCGCTTATTAGCCGACTCTATAAAGGGTCGCAATCGTCTTATTCAGTATTTAAATGAAAAGATGTATAAATTTTTTACATATGACACGAAGAGCGCCAAGCCGTTCAAGGTCGTAGTGAAAGGTCTCACCAACGATCAAACCGTTGATGAGATCAAACTTACTTTAACAGAATTACTTGGCATAGCCCCTACCCAAGTAATTCTAATGAAACAAAAATCACGAGGCGATAACAGTCAGAGAACTGGAATTTCCCTTGTTAATTATTTAATTCATTTTAACCGCAATGAGGTTAACAACTTAAATTTTTTTGAAAAAGCACATGCTTTGTATAATGTGCGTGTAAAGTGGGAAATTTATAGGAAGTATGGCGGAGGTGAAAAGCATATCACCCAATGCCGTACTTGCCAACGTTATGGTTCATGGTTCCAAATTGGTTAAGGCCATGGTTCCAAATTCTGTAACATGGACCAAAAATGTCTTGTTTGTGGAGACTCTTCTCACAAAAAGGACTCATGTCCTGTGAAAGAGAGTAAAAATTTTCGCTGTGCGAATTGTAACGGCAACCATATGTCAAATTTTTATCAATGCCCAGTCCGTTTAGCAATTGTTAAGGCAAGGCAAGGTAAACAAAATTCAATTTCTCAATTAAAACCATCTTCAAAACAAAATTCTCCAAGCGTACCAGTGACGCATAGTTTACCTACTCCTTTGCATACCCGTTTAACTTATGCACAGGTTACAGGTAGTTCGAACATTATACCGCCTAGTGTTGGTAGTTCGAAAATTACCGTTAATATGGGTAAGCAGAACACGCTAGAAAATAATTGTACACCTATTACTCCAGCTAATATTGCTGCCGAAAATAATTTTTCTAATGTCAACTGCCTGGGGCCTATTACGGCAGGTAAACTTTCTTTTTTGCAACAGGCAATGTTCGATCTTATGAACGCCATGTTACAGGCAAAATCAATGTTTGAAGCCATTCAAATAGGCACAAATTTTACTATTAAAATTGTTTCTAATTTAAAATTTAGCAATGATTTTAAATAAAACAATTAAAATATTAAATTGGAATGCTCGCTCATTGAAGGCCAATGAGAATGAGCTTTTTAATTTTTTAACAGTAAATAATGTGCATATTGCAATTATTACTGAAACATTTTTGAAACCTAACATAAAATTGAAATATGATCCCAATTACGTGGTTCATAGATATGATAGGATTCAGGGTTCCGGCGGTGGAGTTGCAATTGTTATTTATCGCCGAATCAAACATCGTGCTCTTCCCCATCTTGAGACGAAAGTTATTGAAACTTTGGGAATTGAAGTTCAAACTGAACATGGGATTTTATTTATTGTCGCAGCATATTTACCATTTCAATGCACACGCGAGCACAAAAATTATTTTAAAGGTGATTTACAAAAACTTACCAGAAATCGTTCGAAATTTTTTATAATCGGCGATTTTAACGCTAAACATCGTTCATGGAATAATTCTCAAAGTAATTCCAATGGCAAAATTTTATTCAATGATTGTTCTTCAGGATACTATTCTATTTTATCTCCGAATAGTCCTACATGCTTTTTTTCTGTAAGAAACCCTTCAACAATTGATTTGGTGCTTACAGATCAAAGTCATGTATGTAGTGATTTGATCACACATGCTGACTTTGATTCTGACCATCTTCCAATAACGTTTTTTTTATCACATGAATCAGTTTTAAACCCTATGAGCTCTGTTTTTAATTATAACAAGGCTAATTGGGAAAGATACAAAACTCATATTGAGAGAAATTTCAATAATGAGCTTGATTTGCAAAACGAAGTGAATATTGATTCCGCTTTGGAAGCATTAAAATGTGCAATTGTTGATGCCAGGAATTATTCTGTTCCAAAGGCTCAAGTGAAATTTGATTCACCAATAATTGACGAAAATCTTCAACTTCTAATTCGTTTAAAAAATGTCCGCAGACGTCAATATCAACGTTCTCGTGAGCCTGTTTTTAAAACTATTTATAAAGATTTACAGAAAGAGATTAAACATAGATTTACTCTGCTGAATTTTGAGACTAAAGTTGAAAAATTGAAACCATATTCAAAACCTTTTTGGAAGCTGTCGAAGATTCTTAACAAACCTTCAAAGCCTATTCCAGTTTTAAAAGATGGTGAACGTTTTCTTGTATCCAATGAACAAAAGGCTCAAAGACTTGCTCAGCAGTTTGAGAGTGTTCATAACTCAAATTTGAATTTTGTGAGTCCAATTGAAAATGAAGTCACACGTCAATTTGATTTAATTTCTTCCCAGAATTTTTTACCTGCAGAAATAATTGAAACTAACTTGAATGAGATTAAATCAATTATTAAAAACTTCAAAAATATGAAAGCACCTGGTGACGATGGAATCTTTAATATACTAATCAAACATCTCCCTGAGAGCACAATGGAATTTTTAGTGAAAATTTTCAATTGCTGCTTCAAAATTGCATATTTTCCCAAATTATGGAGAAATGCAAAAATTACTCCAATTTTAAAACCGGATAAGAACCCAGCTGAAGTTTCAAGTTATCGACCAATCAGTTTGCTTTCTTCAATAAGTAAACTGTTTGAGAGAATTATTCTTAACAGAATGATGTCACACATCAACGAAAATTCAATTTTTGCAGATGAACAATTTGGATTTCGCCATGGGCATTCCACAACTCATCAATTGCTCAGAGTTACTAATATGATACGAGCTAACAAATCTGAAGGTTATTCCACTGGAGCTGCTCTTTTAGACATAGAAAAAGCATTCGACAGTGTTTGGCATAAAGGTTTGAATGCGAAATTGCAAACTTTTAATTTTCCAATTTTCCTAATCAAAATTTTAAAAAATTATCTTACTGATCGAACTTTGCAGGTTGTCTATCAGAATTCAAAATCTGATAGATTTCCTGTCAGAGCAGGTGTACCTCAAGGTTCAGTCTTGGGTCCAGTCCTGTACAACATATTCACTTCAGATCTTCCTGATTTGCCTCCAGGATGCACAAAGTCATTGTTCTGCGATGACACAAGCATTTCCGTAAAAGAAAAAAAGCCTTCGTGTCATATGCAGTCGATTGCAGAAAAGTTTAGATAATTTTTCTTCCTACTTGCAAAAGTGGAAAATCTTTCCCAATGCTTCTAAAACTCAAATGATAATTTTTCCGCATAAGCCTAGGGCTTCTTTCCTCAAGCCAAACAATAATCACGTTGTCAAGATGAATGGGGTTATTTTAAGTTGGTCTGACAAGGTTAAGTACTTGGGACTAATTTATGATAAAACTTATTTTCAAAGAGCACATTGAGAGTATACAAACCAAGTGCATCAAATATACGAGATGTTTATATCCTCTCATTAACAGGAATTCTAAACTTTGTTTAAAGAACAAACTTTTGATTTACAAACAAATTTTTAGACCAGCAATGCTTTATGCTGTACCGATCTGGTCAAGTTGCTGTTCAACAAGGAAGAAAACGCTCCAAAGAATTCAGAATAAAATTCTGAAAATGATTTTGAAGCGTCCTCCTTGGTTTGGTACACTCGAATTACATAGACTTACTGGTGTTGAACCATTAGAAGCTATGTCAAATAAAATTATTAACAATTTTCGACAAAAATCGTTGCAATCCTCAATTGTTACGATAAGCTCTCTTTATAGCCAATAAGTTAGCAATTAAGTTAGTTGTGAGTTTACTTCCCCTTTTCTGACAAGTAGGTTTAAATCCCTACGAATGATAAGTCCTAATTGCGAAAGCAAACAAATCCTAACAATTGAAATTACAAATTTCTAACAGTGTTGAGAAGTCACCATTTGTGATTGGACACACATACTCATTATTAACTAATATTTATCATAAATACTAAAGCTACTAACAAATCCCCCCCTTAAAAAAAAAGAGCAGTCTCCGACTAAACGGTCAACGTGAGGCATGAATAAATAAGACACATCGGGAAGTCACTACATTCTGAAAACCCTTAGATGTGCTTAACTAACCCGAACCGAAGACGCGTTTACACCGGAGCGTTATGCACGGCAGCACTATTCCCTTCTACCGACGCAGACGCGCAGGGACACGATGTTTCGCACCGGATCTCTCTTTTAATAAATAAACTAAGATATCTACTGAGTATAGAAACTGGCAAAGTTTCATGCCTCCAACGCCTGAAAACTAGGAAAAATGCAAATATGCATATCAAACAAAACAAAGTGCTAAGTTTATTACCAAAATGCCAAAACAATCGCAATCAAAATTTAGTTGTCGTGGACTATCGTCAGCCCGACCAAAACGGTTACAGTATAAATAAATAAAAATTGTTTATGTGTATTACAATTGCCCAAAAGCTAGGAAAGTCATAAAATAAAAGCATAGAACTAAGGGAAATGTCTGTAACCGACCAGTAAGGGCATGGTAGGCGATAGGATCAAATACTTGTCGAGCGCGATATTGAATTTTCAAACTATTTTTAAACTATATTGTAAAACTGCCTATTCTATCTTGTAAGAGTGTCATGCATTTATAGCTCATTTTTCAAAAGCCAAACTAATCATAAAACGAGCCCAACAGAGGTCATTAGATTGAATTTAAGATCGTAGTCTTTTTATTAATCAATCTGCATAGCTGGCAACCCCGGGTCACTGGTCTACACCAAACAAAAACAAAAAAAAGATTTTTGTTGCTGTGTTTCTAGCCCCCCCGTGGTACTGAGAGGAAGAATTATTCATGAACAGGTTCTCTGCCGACATAAATAAACCACGTACCAGAGACATGGAAACAAGTAGCCAACGTATTATATATGATATATCTTATTCACCGAAAACCACTCGAACAACGTCAACACACATACTATCGAACAATTGAACCAAGCAATCGAACGAAAAAAAAACAGCGTCGATAACATCAGATTTGCACACACAAGCAAACGAAAGCTATGCTATGTTTAACTGATAGACTTCGGCTAAACTGCATGTATTAATTATTAGTCTTGTGCGAGTCAACATGTTCAATGATTTATGGCACAATTCGGCATCACTGATTATAGCAAAACAAATTCCAATAAGATTTCGTTCAGTTGGAATATTTTCACATTGTGATGGGAAATGACAAGACGAATATGAGTGTAAGTAAACAACATTGAATGGATAAAAAGAAATACTTAGGTTTTGGGCTTTTCAGATGTTCAGCTGAGAATACTAGTTCTCAAGACCAGAAACACTTGTGAAATATTTTTTCTTTGGTATAGAACGGTTTTTTTGCCAAATACTTCACTGTTAGTTTCTTACTCTCGCTTGCACACTAACACCTCACACCGTCACCGTCACCGAGGTAACGGAAAAATAGTAGAAAACAAGCCGAAAGAAACACATCTCTAAATTCAATTTTCGCTTGCAAGACAGCTTGTTTTGGACGAACTTTACACATTTCACACGCGGCGACCCGAACTAGAGAACCCTACATATATTTACCGATATATTAACACCAAAATCACTACTTATCGGAACGATTGAAAAGCAGCCGGCCAGTACTGTGCTGCCTAGTCACGTCCCTGTCACGAACGTCATCCCCATACCTTTCGCTTGAAGCCGTTTTTCTCTGGCTCGATTATACGTCAAAAGGCTGTCAGTGCTTGCGAAACAGCCGATTAGGCACCGTCCATGCGAGATTAACTGTTGCTGCAAGTGGGGTGAAGAAATGCAGAAAGCGAAAAACGATTGTTTTGTTTTGAACGTTTTATGGATTTTGTGCAGGACTTAAATGGTCACGTTCAAACATGTTTCAACACGTTCCGGATAGCCCTACATTCTATATAGTTAGAAGCACGCAACAAATCACACAGTAACACGTGCGGCACAATGAACGGAGCTTATGACCATATTTCCAACAGTAGCGCCATCATCATCGGCGGCGGCTTCAGGAAACTGTTGCCATGACATCGGTCTGCTGCCAGTCCATAAAACAGTGCGGTGCCTGTGAATTGAAGATAAATGATTTGAAGCCTTTGCGTTGCGGTTTTTGCGAAACATTGTTCCACATCAGCCAGCAATGTTGTAGCATCAACCTTCGAGCGTGCAGAGATATTTTTGGTCTAGGAAATGCTCTATTTATCTGCCCTGAAAGTAGAAGTTTGCTAAATGGAAGAAGCATCCGTGCTTGCTTGGCCGTTTTGGATTCTTCCCATCCAAAGAACACTGGCTGCCTTGCCTCGCAATTACAACAACTATCCGGCTTGGTTGAGGTGCTGAGCAAAAAAGTAGACAATATTTCTTCTACATATATATACATATATACGTATATAAATTTATATATATATATATATATATATATATATATATATATATATATATATATATATATATATATATATATATATATATATATATTTATATATATATATATATATATATATATATATATATATATATATATATATATATATATATATATATATATATATATATATATATATATATATATATATATATATATATATATATATATATATATATATATATATATATATATATATATATATATATGCGAGAAGTGCGGAGTGGAAGTAGCCACTGAGGTAATTCGCCTCCGAAAGGGTCCAGCGGGGACCCAGGTGGCCACTTTCCGGCTTGCATCGGCCGATGCAACTCTGGCCCTGAAGACAGCCAAACTTAAGGTTGGCTGGTCAGTATGTCCCCTGAGCATACTCCAGCAGCCGGACGTTTGCTTCAGGTGTTTCGAGGGAGGACACAAGTCCTGGACCTGCAAGGGGCCCGATAGGAGCCAGTTATGTAGGCGTTGTGGTGGTGCTGGCCATAAAGCTAAAGACTGCGGGGAGCCTCCCAAGTGCTTGGTATGTACTGGAAAACGGGACGCCAAGCACTTTATGGGAGGCCCACGGTGCCCAGCCGGTAAGGCGGCCACGAAACCACGGGCGTGAGGGTGACACAATTGAACCTGAACCATTGCTATGCGGCACAGCAGCTGCTATACCAAGCAGCGTCTGAGTCGCGGTCGGACATCGCAATCGTATCGGACCCCTACTGCATTCCTCCCGGAAACGGTAATTGGGTTGCAGATAAGTCCAGTACGGCGGCCATATGCACGACCAGCAAGTTCCCGGTTCAGGAGGTTGTGTCAACCTCAAATGAAGGATACGCGGTTGCCAAGGTGGACGGAGTGTTCTACTGCAGTTGTTATGCTCCGCCGCGTTGGTCTATCGAAAGGTTCACCCAGATGGCCGATTTGTTATCTATGGAGCTGACGGGACTAACACCCTTAGTAGTGGCGGGCGACTTCAACGCTTGGGCTGTTGAGTGGGGAAGCCGCCGCACGAACCGGAGGGGTCAGATCTTGTTGGAAGCTTTGGCAAAGCTCAACCTAGATCTGGCCAACGTTGGAACCAAGTGTACATTCAGCAGAAATGGTGCGGAGTCGATCATCGACGTGACGTTCTCCAGCCCAGGACTGATCGTGAACTGGAGGGTAGACGATGGCTACACCTATAGTGACCACCAGTCGGTCTGCTATAGCGTAGTCCAGAACGTGAGGCGGCAGGCGACGGGTAGAGCCAATACTCCGACCGTCCGCGGGTGGAAGACATCGCATTTCGATGCCGAGGTATTTGCAGAAGCAATGAGAAGAGAGCGCGAGGGGGGCAGTTGGCTCCGCCCGAGTGCTGACCAATTAGTTGCCACATTATCGCGGGCGTGCGACGCCACCATGCCTAGGACCCGCCAACCTAGGAATGGTAAGTCACCGGTATACTGGTGGACCGACGCGATAGCGGACCTCCGTAGCGCGTGCCTCCGTGCAAGACGGATGTTGCAACGTGCACGTACCGATGCACAGAGGGTAGAGCGCCGTGTAGTATTCGGATCTGCAAGATCGGCGCTTAAAAGTGCGATAAAGGCGAGCAAAAGGGCCTGCTTCGATAGGCTATGCGCGAGTGCCAATACGAATCCGTGGGGCAACGCCTACAGAGTCGTAATGGCGAAGACCAAAGGCGTGTTGGCGCCTGCAGAGCGATCACCAGCGATGCTGGAGCGTATCATCGAGGGACTCTTTCCACGACACGAGCCAAATCCTTGGCCTCCGGTTGCTGAGTCTCACGTCCGACGTTCCAGTATCTCAGACACAGACCAGGGATGGTCGGCCAACCTGCCGGGCATCCAATCCGTGAGAGACGGCAGCCGTGCAGAGGTTGTGGAGGAGTTAAGGGTTACGAATGAGGAACTCATCGTGATCGCCAACTCCCTAAAGGTGAGCAAGGCACCGGGACCGGATGGAATCCCGAACTTGGCCATCAGGACGGCCATGAATGTGGCCCCCGATCTATTTCGAGCAGTCATGCAGAAGTGCCTCTTTCCGGACAGGTGGAAGCGACAGAGATTGGTGCTGTTGCCGAAGGCTGGGAAACCGCCAGGGGACCCATCGGCATACAGACCTATCTGTCTGCTGGACACTACGGGCAAGGTGCTTGAGAGGATTATCCTCAACAGACTGGTGAAGTACACAGAGGGTGTAAACGGTCTGGCAAGTAACCAGTTCGGCTTCCGGAAAGGTAGATCCACGCTGGATGCTATTCTCTCTGTCACCAAGACGGCAGAGGTAGCACTCCAGCGTAAGAGTTGGGGCATTCGCTATTGCGCAATCGTCACGCTTGACGTGAAGAATGCATTCAATAGCGCCAGTTGGGACTCCATAGCGCTCGCGCTTAGGAGCATCCACGTACCGTTGTCGTTGTACAAGATTTTGGAAAATTATTTCCAGAATCGGGTACTAGTTTACAACACGGAGGAGGGTCAGAAGTGCGTCCCAATCACCGCAGGGGTACCGCAAGGTTCCATCCTGGGCCCGGTGTTGTGGAATGTCATGTATGACGGGGTGTTGAAACTAAAGTTCCCTGTAGGGGTTGTGATCGTCGGTTTCGCAGACGACATCACGCTAGAGGTCTACGGCGAGTCGATCGAAGAGGTCGAGTTGACGGCCGCGCACTGCATATGCAAGGTCGAAGACTGGATGCACTCTAGGAAACTGGAGTTAGCGCACCATAAAACGGAGGTTACGGTTGTGAACAACCGCAAATTAGAGCAACAGGCGGTGGTCAGAGTCGGTGACTGCACCATTACCTCAAGGCGCTCCTTGAAGCTCTTGGGGGTTATGGTTGACGATAAGCTCACATTTAAGAGTCACGTCGACTATGCCTGTAAGAGGGCTTCAACGGCCGCTGCAGGACTATCTCGAATGATGTCCAATAGCTCAGCGGTATATGGCAGCAAGCGTAAACTTCTTGCCAGCGTGGTTTCGTCCATACTTAGGTATGGTGGGCCAGCGTGGTCCAAAGCGTTAGGTACCAACAGTCATCGTCGAAAACTGGAAAGTACCTACAGGCTCATGTGCCTGAGGGTTGTGAGCGCGTACCGTACAGTGTCATACGACGCAATCTGCGTCCTGTCCGGCATGATGCCTATCAGCATAGCCATTAAGGAGGACGTAGAATGCTTCGATCAACGTGACACAAGGGGTATACGAGGCACCAGAAGGTCATTCTCGATGATCAGATGGCAGCAGGAATGGTCCAATTCCGCAAAGGGTAGATGGACGCATCGACTTATTCCGGACGTATCCGGATGGGTCGGGAGGCGCCATGGACTTCCACTTGACACAGATTCTGTCAGGTCATGGTTATTTCAGGCAGTATCTACACAGATTCGGGCATGCGGGGTCCCCCATGTGTCCCGAGTGCGCGGATGCGGAAGAAACTGCTGAGCATGTCTTCTTCGTGTGCCCTCGTTTTGTGCATGCGCGGAGCGACATGATGGTAGTGAGCGGGCCAGACACCACTCCGGACAACCTAGTTCGGAGGATGTGTAAAGACCCAAACATTTCGAGGGCGGTTTGTACAGCCGCCTCTCAAATAGTTTTAGAATTGCAAAACAGGCGACAGGTTGACCACCGACACGCCAGTGTTAGCTAACGGCCAGTCTCCAGGTTAGTTAGCTAAGTTAGCAAAGAGATCTATAGAACCAAGAGGGTGCACAGAGCACAAAAGCCGCTCCCCGAAGCAATACCTAGCGGTGGTCCCGGGGAGTATTATGGGCTGGAGACTGGAGGGGTTTTAGTGGGTCCGGTCACTGATTCAAACCAACCCCACACTCCCTGAGGTTGGTCACCTCAGGGGTTTGGATGCAAATTTCCCCTCCACCTGAAACAAAAAAAAAAAAAAAAAAAAAATATATATATATATATATATATATATATATATATATATATATATATATATATATATATATATATATATATATATATATATATATATATACACGGCACAATGCAAAGTAGTGTTTCATGCAGCCAGTTATTTCCAATATCTTGTTAGAGATATCTAAAATCTAAGCAAAGCCTATGTGCTACATTCCGATTCGGAACTTGACATTCTGTTCATTATATACACAAACTTCTCTGATTAATGTACAGGACAATTGCGGGGCTAGAACTACGATTCTACTGACACTAACAGCAAAAACATCATATCAAGAAGACTGGGAACTCTGTCTGAGGTTGAGCGACGGTTTTGGCAGTGCAGTCTGTTGAGTAAAAGTGAAATTGACGCATGCTAGTGTGTGTGCTGGCGATGCGAACGCAAGCCGAACGCACAGACTGCACCACCACATACACACACTCTGTCTTCGCAGCGATGTAATTACCAGCACTTTCATAGCAAACTTCCACCTTTGATAGATGGAGTGCGCTGTTCGATTTGACGCTTGTCATTTGTATGGGATCGATCCAGAGATGCCAGTCTTTTTTTTCTGTGTGGACTCATCACTGCGACCAGAGATTAGATCTATTGTGAAATTGCTCAGGTGTTTTCTGTACTCCGCACTTCATATTATTGGCAGTATCACTATTGAAGTAGGTGATACACTTATCATTCATATCCGTGCTTGTGTGTAAGTTGTACCTTTCCGTTTCAAGTTTACTGCTCTACTATACCGAGCCTCTGTCCATCCTAACAATATCGCCTAATTACAATTCCCTGGAGAGAACTTTCATATGTTACTCACACCAGTTTTATTATAATAGGGACTTATTTTTGTTAGAAGGAGAGACAACAGAGGTACTGTAGAATTCAGATTGAAGGAAGGGTACGTGATGGGGAGCCTGAGAAAGAACCCATGCTAAAGTCCTTTGACAACCAAATGGCTTGATTCTACTAAGATTCGAACCCACGACCACCCGCTTACCAAAGCAGACTCTGTAACCTTGCGGCTACGGAGCTCCCTTAGATGCCAGTCTTCTTGATATGATGGTTTTGCTAACAGTCTCTCCCGAGCCGAGACTCGAACCTACGACGACTGGCTTGTTAGGACATTGCGCATTTCGTTTCGAGTAACTCGAAAAAAAAAACAAATGACCGCTGATGCGTTTCGACTTTCGGGTTAGATGAGCCGAAGGACAAATGACAATGACAGCTCCTTTTGAAGCAAAACTGGCAGTATGTGAAATCGTTCGAATCGAGCTGCGCAATGCCACCCCATTGCCCATTGAACCTCGAAACCAACTGAAAGGTTAAATCTAATCAAACTACTGTCACGTTACTCATCTTCGCGGCGATCGACTACGAGCTAAAACTGAATCTTAATTTTTTTCCATAGGTTCGTCGGGGTATGTTTGGAAATCTTTCAATATTTTATTGATTTTTATTTATCACTAGCTGACCCGGCAGACTTTGTCCCACCTATTATTCTTTTATTCAATTTTGAACAGTTTTTCAAGTTCACACATAAAAGAAACAATTTTAAAATTGTTCATTAAGAAGACGACCTTTTTCGAAAATAAATAAACTGGAGGACTATCCAATATATTACTGGACGTATGAAAAGCATAGGAATTCTAAATTGATTCCTAACAATTCCAAAGATTAACTTTGGGTTTTTTTAATAGTCATTTCAAATCCAAACACTATGTTTAGCTTGCTTAGCTTAGCTTGACTGACTGCACATATCAATGGTTGCACTCCGTGATTGATCCGAATCAGTAAAATTGTACAGTGAATCAACTGAATGGGGTTGGAAGTGACCGACCATTCTCATTGTACAAGTTTTAGTGACTCAATACTTTAAAGAATCAATAACGACGCCGGCCACGTCCTTGCAATCAGGTGGGAAGAGGTAAGGGATGTTAGTGTGACCCTTGCTATTTGGAGACCGTGTTTACCTCTGCATCTCCACAAAAGTCACAGGAAGGAGGTTTTTGTTAGTAGGGGAGGGCTCGTTGGATCAGGATTCACTTTGATAAGTGATGCAATCATACATATAACTCCTATCCGTCGCTATTTTCGGTTTATTCTATAGTCAGCCGGCTGACTAGAGAAACACAATTAGCTTATTTATATCTGGTACCGGTTTAGTCCAAGAGACATTACCAATGCCTTTGGGGCCGCGCACAGGTGTGCATGGTTTATTTCAATGGAGCACAAAATTGACCGATTTTTACAATATGATGTTATTGGAGCCACGCATATACGACTACACGATGTGAATCTGATTTAAACGAATAAACCATAAGCAGGCCAATCACGAGTATCAGAAACGCAGAAATGCACGTCGATAAACGCGGCTCTTTCAAAGGTATACTTTGCGTAGCCATTAGATTATTCAAGATATTCATAAACCGAACGAAACCTACTCCGATTGGCGACACGCTTATATCAAAGCAATTGGTGAACAATCTCCGGCTAAACGGACAGCCCGAGACCGAGTGTATTTCTGAATCTCTACTACTGTGGCGGCAGAAAGGTTTCTGTTCTGATGTCTTCACGATATTTGACGGAATCGAACACCGCGGCACTCATTACGAGAATATCTTTCTTGTCAAACACCGCGATCCTATGTGAATGACGCGCGCGAAAATCATATACAACCCGAAGCATCTAAATATTTATATAAGTGACTAATAATCCTGAATAGCTTCAAGAAAGCCAGCGTACTTCGGCAAAGGCGGTCCTTTATAAGATTTACATCGTGAAGATATTAGATTAATCTCGATATCTATTGATCAGACGAAACCTATTTCGGTTTGCAACGTGATTAAATAAAACCGACGAACGAGAAGTCTCCGACTAAACGGTCAACGTGAGACATGAATAAATAAGACACATCGGGAAGTCACTACATTCTGAAAACCCTTAGATGTGCTTAACTAACCCGAACCGAAGACGCGTTTACACCGGAGCGTTATGCACGGCAGCACTATTCCCTTCTACCGACGCAGACGCGCAGGGACACGATGTTTCGCACCGGATCTCTCTTTTAATAAATAAACTAAGATATCTACTGAGTATAGAAACTGGCAAAGTTTCATGCCTCCAAAGCCTGAAAACTAGGAAAAATGCAAATATGCATATCAAACAAAACAAAGTGCTAAGTTTATTACCAAAATGCCAAAACAATCGCAATCAAAATTTAGTTGTCGTGGACTATCGTCAGCCCGACCGAAACGGTTACAGTATAAATAAATAAAAATTGTTTATGTGTATTACAATTGCCCAAAAGCTAGGAAAGTCATAAAATAAAAGCATAGAACTAAGGGAAATGTCTGTAATCGACCAGTAAGGGCATGGTAGGCGATAGAATCAAATACTTGTCGAGCGCGATATTGAATTTTCAAACTATTTTTAAACTATATTGTAAAACTGCCTATTTTATCTTGTAAGAGTGTCATGCATTTATAGCTCATTTTTCAAAAGCCAAACTAATCATAAAACGAGCCCAACAGAGGTCATCAGATTGAATTTAAGATCGTAGTCTTTTTATTAATCAAATGCATAGCTGGCAACCCCGGGTCACTGGTCTACACCAAATAAAAACAAAAAAAGATTTTTGTGGCTGTGTTTCTAGCCCCCCCGTGGTACTGAGAGGAAGAATTATTCATGAACAGGTTCTCTGCCGACATAAATGAACCACGTACCAGAGACATGGAAACGAGTAGCCAACGTATTATATATGATATATCTTATTCACCGAAAACCACTCGAACAACGTCAACACACATACTATCGAACAATTGAACCAAGCAATCGAACGAAAAAAAAAACAGCGTCGATAACATCAGATTTGCACACACAAGCAAACGAAAGCTATGCTATGTTTAACTGATAGACTTCGGCTAAACTGCATGTATTAATTATTAGTCTTGTGCGAGTCAACATGTTCAATGATTTATGGCACAATTCGGCATCACTGATTATAGCAAAACAAATTCCAATAAGATTTCGTTCAGTTGGAATATTTTCACATTGTGATGGGAAATGACAAGACGAATATGAGTGTAAGTGAACAACATTGAATGGATAAAAAGAAATACTTAGGTTTTGAGCTTTTCAGATGTTCAGCTGAAAATACTAGTTCTCAAGACCAGAAACACTTGTGAAATATTTTTTCTTTGGTATAGAACGGGTTTTTTGCCAAATACTTCACTGTTAGTTTCTTACTTTAGCTCGCACACTAACACCTCACACCGTCACCGTCACCGAGGTAACGGAAAAAAAGTAGAAAACAAGCCGAAAGAAACACATTTTTAAATTCAATTTTCGCTTGCAAGACAGCTTGTTTTGGACGAACTTTACACATTTCACACGCGGCGACCCGAACTAGAGAACCCTACATATATTTACCGATATATTAACACCAAAATCACTACTTATCGGAACGATTGAAAAGCAGCCGGCCAGTACTGTGCTGCCTAGTCACGTCCCTGTCACGAACGTCATCCCCATACCTTTCGCTTGAAGCCGTTTTTGCCTGGCTCGATTATACGTCAAAAGGCTGTCAGTGCTTGCGAAACAGCCGATTAGGCACCGTCCATGCGAGATTAACTGTTGCTGCAAGTGGGGTGAAGAAATTCAGAAAGCGAAAAACGATTGTTTTGTTTTGAACGTTTTATGGATTTTGTGCAGGACTTAAATGGTCACGTTCAAACATGTTTCAACACGTTCCGGATAGCCCTACATTCTATATAGTTAGAAGCACGCAACAAATCACACAGTAACACATGCGGCACAATGAACGGAGCTTATGACCATATTTCCAACAGTAGCGCCATCATCATCGGCGGCGGCTTCAGGAAACTGTTGCCATGACATCGGTCTGCTGCCAGTCCATAAAACAGTGCGGTGCCTGTGAATTGAAGATAAATGATTTGAAGCCTTAGCGTTGCGGTTTTTGCGAAACATTGTTCCACATCAGCCAGCAATGTTGTAGCATCAACCTTCGAGCGTGCAGAGATATTTTTGGTCTAGGAAATGTTCTATTTATCTGCCCTGAATGTAGAAGTTTGCTAAACGGAAGAAGCATCCGTGCTTGCTTGGCCGTTTTGGATTCTTCCCATCCAAAGAACACTGGCTGCCTTGCCTCGCAATTACAACAACTATCCGGCTTGGTTGAGGTGCTGAGCAAAAAAGTAGACAATATTTCTTCTACATCGACAAAAAACAAACGCTCTGCTGCTTCGCCTATGCTGTCTGCTGTGTCAATTGAGTGTAGAACACCAGTTTGGCCACGTTTGAACGCAAAACGTCGTTGTGGTAATTTTGACCAAACCACTTGTCTGGCTGCAAATAAAGGTACAAAGTCGATAGATTTTGAAAATCTTTCTGTTTCTTTCATCACGCCTGCTGCTCCGAAACCAGTATTCTGGCTTTATCTGTCTGGTTTCCAACCATTGATCACTGATAATGATGTGGGAAAAATCGTTTCTCGTTGTTTAGAAACAAATGATGCTATAAACGTGATTCGCCTTGTGCCGAACGGGAAGGATGTCCCTCAAATGACTTTTCTGTCTTTTAAAATTGGTCTCGACCCTTCGTTGAAAAAACATGCTCTTAATGCGGAGATTTGGCCAACTGGTTTAATATTTAGAGAATTTTTGTAACAGCCAAAAAACCCGACACGGCCGCTTTACGTTGCGACCCGAGAGTAATCTGTACTGGAACCCCTGCCGTATACCTCAACAACGACGATTGAATTGATATGCGATGTAATATGGACGGGTGGCGTTTTGATCGCTGTTTCGCAACGGTATGCCAGCCGTGTTGTGCAATTAATGTATGGTCAAAGCCTGGAACAAATATGTGTTTCTGCGACTATTAAAAAGAAAAAAATATAGGGTAGTTGAGCCAGTTATGACAAGTGCACCAGTTATGGCTATATCGCATAAGCGCAATGGTACCAGTTATGGCAATACTCCATTTAAACTCCATAGGCCATAACTGGTTCATGCCATAACTGGTACATTTTTCAGGTATTGCCATAACTGGTACTCCTCCCCTATGTGTGCTATCTACACCCCACCGCACATGAGCTACGACGCGAGAGTAATCAACGAGCATATTTTATCGATGGATGAGCTGAACGAGAAATGTCTTCCTAATGACGCTGTCTTGGTGTGTGGAGATTTTAACCAAGCAATAATACGATGGAACTCGATAGATAATAGTATTGAATGCAATTCTTCTCAGCTACCGGCGGCTAGCAGCACACTTTTGGATGGTATGAATTATTTGTGCCTTCGCCAAAGGAAGTTTAGATGCAACGCTCTCAATCGAATTCTTGACTTAGTTTTTTGTTCGCCAAATTGTGAGGCTGCTGTGTATATCTGCTCGACTCCGTTTCTACCCGTTGACTCGCACCACCCCCCGCTTGAAATATCTCTTCCCGTGCAAATTGTGTGTGAAGGATCAGCTGACGATTTTTACGAACGACGTTGACGAAATGGCAGAAACGTTTTGTTCTATTTTGAACAATTGGCTAGCTGCGAATGCGGATTCGACCCCTTGTTTCACCCGCCTGGAGCACTTATCGCTTACGAGCATTGAAACTTGTGCGCAACGCTTGTCAACGGAACCTGCGACGACGTAGAACTACTGGTAACCAAACAAGGTTTCAGCAAGCTAGTAAGGCATATAGGTTTTTGAATTCCTGTCTCTACAAATCGTACGTATTACGGGTTCTAATGAGTTTAACAAGAAATCCACGTGGTTTCTGGCGTTTCATTGATTCTAAGCGAAAAAGTTCTGCGATACCAAAAAAATGTCTATCTGAATGAGACTACATCAGACGCTATTGTCGATTCTTGCCAGCTGTTTGCCGAGCATTTTTTTTCGGTGTTCTCAACGAATTTCTCATCCAGAACAGAGATAAATGATGCCATCCGTGATGTTCCCGCTGACTTGGTTGAACTGCGTGTTTGTACTGTAAAACGTAGATATGGTATTGTCAGCTGCGACAAAGTTAAAACGATAATTTGCTCCTGGTCCTGATGGTCTACCTGCAGTTGTGATATGTCGCTGTATTGCTGCTGTAGCTCAATCACTAAGCGACATTTTCAACCGCTCATTCCAGTAAATGAAATTTCCTCGCATTTGGAAGCAGTCTTTAATGTATCCTGTCATTAAGCGAGGTGATCGTTACTATGTGATCTACTACCGAGGAATTACGAGCCTCTCAGCCGCTTCAAAATTGTTCGAAATAAGTAAAATTATTCTCGATTTGACGAAAAACTACATTTCTGTTGACCAACACGGCTTTATACCTGGGCGGTCGGTTCCAACAAACTTAATGAAATTTACCTCGGAGTGTATAACGAGCATGGAGAATAAACTGCAGGTAGATACGATTTATACTGACTTGAAGGCAGCATTCGATAAAATTGACCATCAAATATTGTTACACAAATTGTCTCGGCTTAGAATTTCTACTCGTGACCTGGATGGAATCCTATCTAACTGATCGTGAACTTCGAGTGATGATTGATGGTTGTGTATCACGGCCTTTTTTCAAATAAGTCTGGTGTCCCACAAGGCAGCAATCTCAGACCGCTTCTATTTATTCTGTATTTCAATGACGCTGCTTTGATACTTAATAAACGTTGTCTGAAACTAGTGTATGCTGACGACTTAAAGTTGTATGCTATAGTACAAACGCAGGAGGATTGTTGGCGTTTACAAACCTGTTTAAGTTTGTTTGTTGACTGGTGCCACAGGAACAAACTGATTACACCGTGCAACAAAAATTGACTTTTTTTCCTGTCTTGGCTTCTATATATAATTTTTTTGTGTATTTTTATGCAAACTAAATTTCCCCGAGTTTAAACATATTTCAACTACCACTTCAAGATATTAGCGAATTACCATTAATGCTTAGAAATAATCGATATTATTTTGCTGTGTGAAATATACTGAAACTATGCCAAAACCGGTTTCGTAGAATCACCGTTTTGAGCTCAGTTTCTGTCCGATTTGAGATCTGTTTTTTTTCAAAAGATGGGTAAAAGGATGCTAATATGTGGACAAACTCTCAGAATTTTGATATTTGGTCTTAAAACAAAATGGCGTCGAAAAAACCAAAAAAATTTCCAATTTCTCAAAAATTCAAAATCGCGCCATTGTTGCCCCTTAAGTTGAAATATGTTTAAACTCAGGGAAATTTATTTTCGCATCAAACTTCATCAAAAAATCATACATAGGAGCCAAGGCAAAAAAATTGTTGCACTGTGTTATTAGTGTTGAAAAATGCCAGGTTATCTCATTTCATCGCAAATTACAACCAACAGTGTTCGATTACCATATTGACGGCAAATTACTTACTAGAGTTAGTAAAGTGACTGATTTGGGAATTTTATTGGACACAAAAATGACCTTTGATCTGCACCGTTCTGAATTGATATCGAAAGCTACACGACAACTGGGTTTGGTATCCAAGGTTACTAAGGACTTTTCTAACCCACATTGTTGGAAGTCTTTGTACTGCGTACTTGTACGTCCAATTTTAGAATATGCAGTCATCATATGGCATCCTTACCAGATTACTTGGAGACTCAAAAACGGTTTACTCGCTTGGCCCTAAGGAACTTACCCTGGCGTAACCCTGACAGTTCACCTTCATATTATGATAAGTGCCGGCTACTGGGATTAGATACTCTTGAACGTCGAAGGAAGTTACAGCAATAATTGTTTATCGCTAAGCTCTAAAATGGGGAAATTGATGCCCCTGAACTACTCCAAATGGTGAATTTTCGTATCGCAAACAGATCTCTTCGAAACACGACGTTATTGCAACCAATTTATCACCGTACCTTATTTGGAAATAATGAACCGTTCACAGCGTGTGTTCGTAGCTTCACCGATGTTGAAGAGCACTTTGCATTTGACGAACCAACCCGATATTTTGTGAACAGACTTGAAAATGTGATTAGCCAGTTTATTTACACTTTTATTTATTCATTAAGACTATTTATTGTCAGATGGATTATTCAAATACAAATACAAATATTCAATCTTCGTGGTATGTTTACCACCAGATTTTCACGAGTAGAAACAGGACTAGCATTTCACGCTGCCTGAACGACGTTCCATAAGTCTGTTTTATTTTTTATTTATTTATTTTGTCAATCATATATGTAGACTGGTTACATTATTTTCTAAACTATACATAAACATAGAACAAGTTAATTTTGTGTCCTCAGCCTTAAGGACTTGAAATACTGTTTCAGTTTATACCGGGACATCGTAAAATCAATGCCTTCGCAGTGTTGATTATAAGAATTCATACTATCTATAGGTCCATTTTTTGGATGATGCTTTGTAACCTAGTAGACTGTCACAATTTTCCATAGAATTTCTAAAGGATTAAAATTAAGAAACTGCGCTGGCCAAACTAATAATTTTATATTTTTGTTTGAAAATCATCTTCGTGTTTTCAATACTGTATGTTTAGGATCGTTATACTGCTTAAAGATTCAGCAAAGTGGCATGTTTTCTTCGGCACACGGTAGCAAAGTCCACCACCACCTCCACCACCTAGGTACACAGGTCCACCACCTAGGTACACAGGAAACTTTACTCTACTTCAAAAGCGTCACATTTTGGCAAGAACTGAATTTTAAAAAAAGTTCTTAACCTAGGGTGCAACTAAATGGCACATCGTGTTTTGGTCGGATGAGTCGAAATTTAACCTTTTTGTTTCAAACGGTCAGCAGCTGGTGAGAAAACCGGTAAATACTGCCTTCAACGCACAGTGAACCAAGAAAGTAGCAAAATTGGGAAGTGACCACAAAATGGTGTGGAGCTGTTTTTTGACGCTGGTATGGAACCCATTTATTTAAAAAAAATAGACTATGAATACTAACAACTATGTAGAAAGTTTACGTAGCGTGAATCGTGATGCTTCCGTATGCCAAAGAAAACATGCCTCTTCGTTGGAGGTTAACGGTTTTTACCATACAGCATTGGAAACTTGAAGATAGTTTTCAGAGGAAAATATAAAATTGTTGGATTGGCAGGCACAGTCTCCTAACTTGAACCGTATCAAAAATCTATGGAAGATTGTTAAGTCCTACGTTGCAAAGCATTATATAAAGAATGAAATAGACCTACGGAACGTCGTACAGGCAGCGTGAAATGCTAGTCCATCTTCTACTCGTGAAGACCTGAATCCATGTATTTCTACTCGTTCAGAAGTTTAAGCGATCGAGCATGACGCGGCAGACAAAATTTACCTTGCCGGCTAAATTGACTCTGATACTGCTCCCATTCAGTTGCGAATGCATCAGGTAGCGGATGATCTCAGTCAAATTCTAATTTCCAGAGCATTTGATTTTACTTTCACGATGGCGAGACCTATCAATCCCAAAGGATAAAAAAACTCGATGTTTGAGCTAGCACAATTCCTTTGGTATAACGTTCATATCGCGAAAAATTTGGCAGTTTGTAGCGTATCGAATCGAATGCTGGCTCCCAAAGCAGGCCGAGAGCCTTTACAGGCGTTTCTGAACCGAACGCAACTAACGTTTTCGTTTCTCGGCAGTCATTTGGAATCATATTTGAAGTTTTTTTCAATTTTTCCATCATTTTACATTGTAACATAGGGTATGGTAAAGATATAAACAATGTATGTTTGAATTTGTATGTGCGTGACAGAGAGAGAGAGAGAGAGAGAGAGTGAGAGAGAGGGAGGGGGGGGAAGAACCGTATACTAGTGTGCAGAGTTGCCAATGAAATTTTCGATTTAACTGGAAAAAGGCTGAACAAAAAACTGGAAAAAACTGGATTCCAAAAACATTAAAAAAGCAAAAAATGATTGTGAGAGTGCTAACGTGAAGAGTGGAGAATCTCAGTGCCGATTTGCATTTTATCTCACGAGAATGCGATTGAGATGAAGCGAGAGCCAGGAGAACGCGGGCGTGGCTTTGTAAGAACCTGACCATTTCACTATACTTGGGAGAGGATGCTACCAGCAATTCATCTGTTCTCATACTATTACGACCAGCGTAATTTTCCCATACTATTATTGTCTAAACGTAATCTAAGCTGATATACTAGAATTGTGCTCCAGCTTTCTGTGGGTTCTCCGAGTTTTTTAAGGACAGCGATATTTCGGTCGAAGCGATCAACGCGGTTCAAAAGCTCATCTGTAGACTCGTGCTTTATGGCTGGCGTATCAAAAAGCTCAGCGAGGTGGCATTTCACTAGCAGTCGCTTATCATCATATCTTTCAACTAAACGTTTCCAAGCTTCTGAATAATTTTCATCGCAAATCGGAATCTCGGTGATCAATCCTGCCGCTTCGCCCTTCAGTAGGCCTTTCAGGTATTGAAACTTTTCCGAAGCACTTAATTCTTCTGATGAATGCACAGCAGCGATGAACCTATCATGAAACGACCGCCTTTCGAGAGGGTTGCCAGAAAACTCTGGAATTTAAATTTTAAATCATTCCGACGGCAATGCAGAGACGGACGGCTTAGGCGGGATCAATTTATTCAACTTCGCCTTTAGCAGAAAATATTTCGTTCTGACGGGGGAAGCAAATGCAGCTGAACTATTTGTTCTACGTACTGGCTATAGAACACATCTAGCTTCTCTAACATAACTTGCACTTGATTCGCTTGTTTTGACGACTCATTTAACTCAAGAAACGATTCAATTGCAGCTATCGACCGTTTAATGTTATCTGCGCGAATATGATGTTCACGCCTTTGTGTCGCAAACGGATCCACGACGGGAACATCACTTTCAGCCATTATCTTGCCAACTCAATCCTTCGTTACTTTACTGCACAAACAAATGGAACGAACCCACCTCTGCTAGAGAATGATGACTTTCCAATGGCGCCGCCAGCACACACTCAGGCTTGAGATGTATCAAAATTCCACTAAAACTAGAAGCAAGCACTTTTATCTAGCACAATTGTTTCTCAGTGTCGAATAGCAATAATCTAATTTATCACAAAATTCTATTTTAAATTTTCTTCTTCATACACTTTGTCCAGGAGTTTCAGTTCTCAATTTCATACAGCGTTTTATCGAGTTGTTATCAACGTTTATTCACAATTTTTTGGCGCGCTCAGGCCGCTTGGTTTCCACAGTCTCACTATTGTCGAAAGGACAATTGTTCTATATCATGGCCAATGGCCAGCCGCAAATTGTTCGACACTAGAGTTTATTCGGCACTAGCACACTGTTCCACGATCCGTTCCGAAGGGGTTAACGAGCGAGACTTGAATAACGAACGCGGACATTCGCGATGATGTATACGATCGCGATCCGCCGAGGCGATATTCCAGTGGACGGTAGAACGACCAAGCGACTTTCTTTGCACTTTTAAACACTTGTATTAATCACAAACTTTATTATTTACTTAACCGACAGAGCTTCTGCTTGGTGACCGGGTGGAATAAAAACTGATCTCTCATGACGATCGACTCATCGGAATTCATACGGATCTCGGACAACAACACCTTTTGTTTTGCCTTTCTCCTAGAAAGGTATAGCAATCACTGAAAAAACCAAAGGTATAAAAGTGCTCCAAAGGGTCGAATCTCGTATATCAATCGACTTAGTTCGACGAGCCGAGGATTTTCTGTATGTGTAAAGAACGCGCTTGTTGTTTGAATCATTTGTAAAATAGTTTTACAATGATTGGACATGTAGTTCAAAAGTCATGCAAAGAAACGTGTTTCGAAGAATGTTTAAACTCACTCACTTTTCTCAGAGATGGCTGGACCGATTTTCACAAAATTAGTGTCATATGGAAGATCTTTTTGCCCCATGAGACCGTATTGAATTTTATTGTTATTGAAGTTTAACTTTGTCCGTTATGTATAATAATGTGAAATTATATGAAAATAAACATACTTCTAAGACTGCTCGAACTCACCCACTTTTCTCAGCGATGGGTGGTCCAATTTTCACGAAATAAGTTGCAATAGAAAGGTCTAGTTTCCTGATAAGACCCTATTGAATTTAATTATAATCGTACTGTAACTTTGTCTGTTATGTATCAAAATGTAAACGTTATGAAACTCCATTATCTTAGAAACTACAAAACCATTTTGAACAAAATAGGTATCAAATGAACGGACTGTCTTCAAAACCACCAACTAACAAATTTTATGATGGTTGAACATGAAGTTCAAAGTTTATGAAAAGAAACGTGTTCAGAAAACTTTTCAAATTCACTCGTTTTGCCAAAGATGGCTGGACTAATTTCAACAATCTTAGTTTCAAGTTAAAGGTTCAGTTGCTTTATTAATACCCATTTCATTTGACTATAACACTGGTTGACAAAGTCGAATAAAATGCTGCTCTGGGGCTCACAATAGTTGCCCTAGAAAGAAAGTAATTCACAGGAATGGTTAAAAAGCTATAATTTTTCATTTTTTCTCAGTTACACCTTCGCGGACACACTTGTGTTGACCAGTGTACTTTTATTTAAACCGTTATGTCTGAAAGTCTATTCTCTCAATGATGACACGATTTATTTAAAGAAGACAAGTGTCAAACGAACAGGTTGTTTCTCAAACTTACAAAGAAACAAAACCCAAAGGCTGTTTGAAACTAGCTACTTTGATCAAAGTTCGAAATCAAGAGTGATAAAAAGACTATTTATTTACTACAAATATTGCGTCAAATTTCAAATATTATGCTCCAAATATTCCTTCAAGTACAACATCAATAATTTAGAATCCATAGAGTTGATATAATTTTACTGGATTGAATTGGCAATTGAAGGATGTTTCCCAGAAACCGGATCTCAGAATAAAGTATGGAGTTGATTCCTGGCCTCTGAGCATCATCCCGGGTACTAAAAAACTGGGTAATGTTTGTGGATTATATTTGTCACTTTAGGCTGTTGATCGGGCTGTTTGTCACTTCAGACTGTTGATCGGAAACTGTCGCCATCTTATTTGTAGAAATATGTACACAGATTAGGCAGTTCGGCAATTTTATGATGGATTTTATGATTATCAGGCAACCAGAAGTGGTCATCTGGATTAAAAATGTGGTTTGAGGTCGGATTCTGGCCACTGGGTATAATCCAGGTTTCAAGAACCCATGTTGATTGGTATTTGGCCATTCATTGGATGCCCCTCAGAAACGATCAGTAATATCAACTGCGTTTAAAAAATTCATTTTCACTGACAAGATCATTCTAATTTATGTATAAGGAACAACATTTAATTATACATTATTTGAAATCTACTGACTAAAGTTGACATAAGCAATCTAAATATTTATACGCAGTATATGAGTACAGATCGATTATACCACGATCAAAAACAAAATCGCATCATATATTTGAAAAACTTTAATGTTATTTGCATGTATATGTGTTAATGTATGTTTATATGTGTGCAAATGTTATATTTTAAATGTTCGGTATAGTTGTGCTGTTGGCTACCAACAATGTGTTGTTAACAATGAATAATAAATCCAGCAGAAATTATCAAGGTGTATTTTTTAAGTGTTGCTGTAAATCTTTTTCAACAACTAATAAGTTCGAATGAGAAAGGCTGGGTTTCACCGCTAGGTGGATTAATTCGGGTATTTTTATTATATACTCCTTTGGCGCGAAGTGGAGAGCATTCCAGGCCAAGGTGTATCTCAAACCATGTATTGAATTTCAAACGTATAATTCGTGTTGCAAAATAATTGGAACAAATTTTTAATTTTACTCCTATACTAAACTACTTATTTAACAGGGACCAATATTGTTTGATCCTGAGTTCTGTTTACCATAGGCACCATTGATGCCCTTGGTATTGCCCTCTGGGATTGTGCAATTGGTGTTGCCAAACTGTCCACAGTTGCCATTCCTTCCTTTTTGGAGGTCTTTGGGTCTGGATGACCCCAATTTATTGCCGGGGAAGATGGGAGACTGTTTCCGCCACGCGATTGGCAACGAAGGTTTTCCAACGCGATACGCCTCCGTTGATCCAAGCACAAGCAACTTGAGAATCAGTCCAAGCACGTATTTCATAGAACGGTTGATCGACGGCTGCTGTTACATTTTTTATTAAACGAGCTAGAATACGCATGGCTACTAGCTCTAGCCGAGTTGTTCTCTTGTTTCCTACTGGGGCCAACTTTGACTTGGTGCAGAGCAGATGCGAGCCGATAGTATCAAATCCGTTAACTGTTCGAACGTAAACACAAGCTCCCATAGCTCGTTCGGAAGCGTCACTGTAGCCGTGCAGAACCAGATAAGATGTACTCCGAGTGCTGACCACTCTCCGAGGAATCTGCACGGCTCAGTTCCCATGGTCGCTGCATAATAAACTTCACCTTTATGACAATCGCTGCCCGAAGTTCTAGTGAAGAGACTTGCAATTTGCGAAAGTATTGAACGTTTCGTGGGCTGAAGGATCTGTGTTGGGTGATAGCTAAAACGGAGCTCATCGCTGCACGGCTGCCAGTGTATTCCAAGGGTTTTAATTGTGTCAGATTCGTCGAGCTCGATTGGCACCAGCGTTGACACTACCTACCAGACACTACCTAACCAAGTTTAGTATTTTAAAGAACTGGAAGACTGTCGTTGGCACTAAGCTTAATGGTGCCAGGCTCGGATATAAGACGGTCTAAATCCACGCATGGAACGATATTGCGGTATCCTGTGCAACGAGAACTAAAACTGACCGCACCTAAGTTAGAATGACCGGCGAGTCCAGAAATGCCGTCAAACTATAAATTAACCTTTACTGTTTACAGGTTTAGTTGTACTAGTGTGCGAAGCACAACCGAGAATAGAGCGACAAGTGTGGGGTCTTCCATATTTATCGCACACATGGATAGCAGCTGTCAGAAGAAGTACATTCGTGTCCGCAACGTCTGCTGCGAAGCTTGCGGGTGTAATCAATGCTTGAGAAACGGCAGACGAAAACGAGGAATCGATTATTGCAGACACCTCCCTGTTGGGCACATATGTACGCTGACAGAGCATCGTGCAGATGTATGTGGTAAAATCTGTTTCTACCTGGGCTGCTGAATATCACTTTGTTGCATCCTTATTCATTCATTACTCCCGAAGCACATCAACACGTGGCAACAGTGCATTCCCTCAGCAATGGAAATAACGCCTGTGGTTAACTGAACTGTTACACACTTAGATTTTATTACCGAGAACTCAACAACTGATCAATTCAGCGAAATGTTCTACAAGTTTTCGCGAAATTTTCAAGAACTTCGGCAAATGAAATGTCAATACTTGCTGGTTTACAGTAAATCGATATATTTGCTGAGTGTTCGTCGAAATATATTGCTGACATTTGTTAAAAACTTCGCCGAGCTCAATCAGCTGCTGGGAAGTTTGCCGAGATAAATTAAGTGTGTACGAGTGGCTTGTGGGCGATGAATAGTTATTAAAACGTAATATGATTACCTTCGTGTTTGACTCGTATTGGCTACGATTTGCTCAAATCATCCGAGGGGATATTGAGCGATCGGATGGGAATACATCGTTTGAGAAGCCTTGTTTCACAGATCAATTCCGATGAAGGTTCACTGTGAATGGTATTACCAATCGACTTTTAAAGCGCTTCAACGCAGCACATATTTATTGGTGTTGCTGGTAATCACTTGCAAACGTTTGAACAACTTCTGTTAAGCTAGAGTTCCATTGTACATGAACAAAGAATGCTGCAACGTTTGTTCAACAAATAGTTCAACGTGTTTTTTATTCAGCATCGATTGCTTCAACACTGCTTTTGTTCCACATTTGCTGTCATTATAGCTTCCAAATTGTTTCTTGGGCAGTGGCTGTAATTCAAAAAGTGTTATTTCAAATCGTGTGAACACAATATCGTATTTGTTTTAAGGATAGGCATTAGACGTAGTTTTAGACTAGATGTTTTGCTCAATGCCCTATTGGCGAGCAAGATGAAGATAAGTATTCAAGATTTAGTAAGTTTCGGCGAAATTTTCAAGAACTTCGGCAAATGAAATGTCAATACTTGCTGGTTTACGGTAAATCGATATATTTCCTGAGTGTTCGTCGAAATATATTGCTGACATTTGTTAAAAACTTCGCCGAGCTCAATCAGCTGTTGGGAAGTTTGCCGAGATAAATTAGGTGTGCACGAGTGGCTTGTGGGCGATGAATAGTTATTAAAACGTAATATGATTACCTTCGTGTTTGACTCGTATTGGCTACGATTTGCTCAAATCATCCGAGGGGATATTGAGCGATCGGATGGGAATACATCGTTTGAGAAGCCTTGTTTCACAGATCAATTCCGATGAAGGTTCACTGTGAATGGTATTACCAATTGACTTTTAAAGCGCTTCAACGCAGCACATATTTATTAGTGTTGCTGGTAATCACTTGCAAACGTTTGAACAACTTCTGTTAAGCTAGAGTTCCACTGTACTTGAACAAAAAATGCTGCAACGTTTGTTCAACAAATAGTTCAACGTGTTTTTTATTCAGCATCGATTGCTTCAACACTGCTTTTGTTCCACATTTGCTCTCATAATAGCTTCCAAATTGTTTCTTGGAAAGTGGCTGTAATTCAAAAACTGTAGTTTCAAATCGTGTGAACACAATATCGTATTTGTTTTAAGGATAGGCATTAGACGTAGTTTTAGACTAGATGTTTCGCTCAATGCCCTACTGGCGAGCAAGATGAAGATAAGTATTCAAGATTTAGTATGAATAAATTTCTTTAATTATGTCGTTTTCGTTTTCGCAGCTTCTAATAAAACATTTTCAGTGTCGTTGCATTGGTATGCGTAATAATGGGAAAGCTATCAATTCGTTTTGTTTTGGTCATTATCGCATTCGTCATTTTGTCTCGTTTCCATTTTATATGTCAATCTCGCAAATGTGCTGAAAAAAAAAATTACCTGACACTTTACCACGTGGAACGGGAACCAAAACAAACCAATTTGACACATATAGGCTGTTCTGAAAATTATAAATACATCTTCTTTCTTGAATAAAACAAAAAATACAGGATTTTTCGGGTCATTATATTCTGAAATATAGATAATAAGTGTTTTCTTTCCAGTTTCAATTCAAGTTGGGATTATTTTTCGTAGGATACGCGATTTCTCTAACTTTTCTCTTAACACTACTCATAAGCTTTTGCACAGTGTGTTCTCCGACCATTTTTACCACTTTAAGCCAATCTTTTTTAAAAATTTTCAACATTGTCCGCTGGTTTGACATATTTCCTCAGCTTTGCCTTGGTCAAAGCCCAAAAAGTTTCAATAGGGCGAATTTCAGGGCAGTTTGAAGGATTCATCTCCTTTGGGACACATGTGTCATTATTTGTTTTATATCGCCCTAGTGCATCCTTAGAGTAATGGCAGGAAGCAAGATCGGGCCAAAAGATTGGAGGATTGTTATGCTGCTTAACCATGGGTAACAACCTTTTCTGCAAACACTCTTTCACGTAAATTTTACCATTCATTGTGTCATTCGTAATGAATGGACGAGATATTTTCCCACATTCACAAATGGCCTGCTAAACTATTACCTTCTTGCCGAATTTTTCGGTGTAAATGGCTTTTACTGGTCCAGGGACATTCTTTCCCTTCGGTGATGTATAAAATTGCGGTCCTGGCAGAGTCTTATAGTCCAGTTTTATGTAGGTTTCGTCATCCATGATAACACACCCCATTTTTTGGTCAGAAGTTTGTCATAAAGCTTCCGAGCTCTCGGTTTCACAGATTCAGCTTGTTTTGGATTTCGTTTTGGCTGCTTCTGCTTCCGACGGGTCTGCAGACCCATTCTTCCCTTGGCACGCATAACGTTACTCGCCGAGGTTCCAAGCTTTCTCGCCACATCTCGTACTGATACTGAAGGGTGCCGCTTGTAGTATTCCTTAACCTTTTTGTCCATTGTGGGATCAACAGGCCCGGGTTCCTACCACGTCTTGGGGCATCAGTAAATGTGCACTCACAATACTTCCGCAATGCGGTTTGAACTGCTCCGACACTTATACCTTTTCCTCTGGCTAATTTTCTTATAGAAAGACCACTCACGGTGCCCCATTTGTGCACAATTCGCTTTCTTTGCTCGGGAGAAAGGCCACGCATTTCCAAAATTTCGCACTAAATGTTAGAAAAAAAGACAGCATCTGTTGAACGGTCTATATGTGTGAATGTGTTGGTAACTTCCAACAGTACACTCTGCTTTTTTCGGGTGTCGTCAGGGACAGAAAAAGTGTAGTCAGAGACAGAAAAAGGGTAGTCCGAAAAGTCAAATAAAACATTTACGGTGTCCAAAGTGTCGTTTGAGTGTAGCTACACCGCGAAAACGAAAACGACATTACTAAAACTCATCGAGCTTATAATTTATCTTTTGAAAGAAAACTACCGAATTCACAGCAAAACTATTCTCTGCGATTGGATTCCACTGGAAAAAACGGCTCTTTACTGTGCTGAACATTCAGCTTATATAACCGAAAGATCGTTAGACTGGTTAGCCGCTTCTCGGCTGGATTTGCCGAGTGCACAGTCATCTGTGTACCGCGATTCTCGTCATAAAATGACATTTGTCAAATATTGGTTTTCCGAGATTCTCGGCAAAAAAGATTCAGCCGAGATGGTTGCCGAGCACTCGGCTGTCCAAATCTCTGCATAAACAATGCCGAAATTCGGCGAAATTTTTTGAGTGTGATTCAGCATGAATCGATCGATATATGCATATTGAATATTTATTCTTTAGGCATGTAAATAATAAATTCCGTTTCTTTTATTCACAGATTGCTGTACATTAGAATAAATAATGATTGGATCATATCTACACAAAAAAATGAACCATGTGCATTTTAGAATCACACATTTGGTTTTCGGAATCATTATTTTGGCAACCATCATCTTTTATTCTGCAATGAACCCCAGGCAGTTCGAAATCGAAGCCATACGTTATTTCGAACTAACACCAAACAGCTCTGAAAAAAAAAATTTGTCAATTCCTGGGAACGACACGATTAGTGCGCATTTTGTACAAAACAAGCTGCTGATTAAGAAATGTGGCTTCTTTACATTTTTGACTAATGGCTGTGGTTCTACTGAAAGTGTATCAAATATGTTTCAAAAGCACGAAGACTTCGCTTTAGTTACGAATGAATCATCAGTTAAACCAGAAACTATTCAAAGTAATATACAAAAGATAGTCAAACTATCAGAAACTATGGAATCTGAAACAGCACCTGCTGTCAAGAAGCATCACAGTACAATGCTGAATCATTTTACGTTGAACAAAACAGCTTTAACCAAGGATGTGGACGTTGCAATAGAGAAAGTGGTGAAAACTACAGATATTTACGAGAGAGGACATATGAATGATTCCAGCAGCGTTGTTAATATTTGTCCGAATAATGGTTCCGACATTAATTTATTGATATTGATTACATCAGCGCCAACTCACAGAGAACAACGATTGTCAATCAGACAGTCTTGGGGACATTATGGTATAAGACGAGACATTTCAGTAGGATTTATTCTTGGTCGTACGCATGATCAACGTATAGAAGATCAATTATCAGCAGAAAACTACATGTACAGCGATCTAATTAGAGGGAACTTTGTGGACAGTTACAAAAATCTGACATTGAAAACTATTTCGTTGTTAGAGTGGACAAGTGTGTATTGTCCCAATGCAACATATCTGTTAAAAACAGATGATGACATGTTTATTAACGTACCAAAGTTGCTGCAGTTTATTGAAACACATTTAGGGCATAGGCGATCAATTTTCGGCCGATTAGCGAAAAAATGGAAACCGATTCGCAATAAAAAATCTAAGTACTACCTGAGTCCGGAGCAATATTTTCCTCCAGTGTTTCCACCGTTTACCACCGGTAAGTTAAGATCATTATGTTCTTGCATTTAATTGCTAATTGCGTGTTGTCCCGAAATGTAAGCATATGAAACTAACGTGTATGTAAGCATATGGAACTAACGTGCTTTGGAATTGTGCCACAGTTTCTGAAACGAATCATCTAAAATTCCCAAACGAATCATTTAGCTGCTTACTATTTAAATGATATTCAAATATAGGTACAAGAATGAATGTTGATGGTCATGGTTCTAAGGATTCGATTTTCCTCGTTGAGGAGATGGAGTCCACTTGTTGTGTGTGTGTGTGTGTGTGTATGTGTGTATGCGCAAATTTTTATTCTCACTCACTTTTCTCAGAGATGGCTGGACCGTTTTTCATGAAATTAATTGCAAATGAAAGGTCTTCCCGTTCCATAAGACCCTATTAAATTTTATTGTAATCGGATTTATAGTTTAAAGGCTATGTATCAAAATGTCAAAATCATGAAACATCATTATATCAAAAACTACACAACCGATTTGAACAAAATTGATTTCAAATGAACGGGCTACCTGAAATACCCTTAACTTTTGAATTTTATAAAGATTAAACATGTGCTTCAAAAGTTATGAAAAGAAACGTATTCTGCAGACTGTTTAATCTCACTCATGTTTCTCAGAGATGGCTGGACCGATTTTCATGAAATCAGTGTCAAATGGAAGGTCTAGTTGCCCCATAAGACTATATTGATTTGTTTTGCAATCGGACTATTACTTTGCCTGTTATGTTCAAAAATGTGAAATCCAGCTATGAAAAGGACCATATTCCGACGACTACTTGGACTCACTCACTTTTCTCAGAGATGGCTGATCTGATTTCAACAAAATTAGTGTCAATTAATAAGTCTAGCTGCCTCATAACACCCTATTGAATTTTACTGTAATCGAACTGTAACTTCGTCTGTAATGTACCGAAACGTGAAAATCACGAAACTTCATTATCTCAGAAACTACACAACCGATTTGATCAATATTATTGTCAGATGAGCGGGCTAGTTTAGGGTTAACTGATGAATTATGATTGAACACGTGGTTTCAAAGTTTGGCAGCCCTATACGTTCCCATTTCATTTCATTATAATCAAACTTAAGCAACCGTTATGTAGTAAATTGTAAATAAAACAACGAAAGTCTATTATCTCAAAGATTACATGACTTATTTGAACATAACTAGTGTCATACGAACGAGTCATCTCTCGATCTTACAAATAACAAACATCATAACAATTTGATATGTGGCTCAAAAGTTATGGACAGAAAAGAAATTCAAAGACTATTTAAAACTATACCTGATCGATATATGTGGCCTCAACATAATTTAAATGTGGTATCGTACTATTTGAACGTTCCAAATTCATTGATTCCTTTTGATGTGTTCAAAGTCTGTAAATGCACGACGAATCGGCCATTGGATATGATCAAAGTCAAATAACAAATCGTTTGAAATGATTGGTTTTATCGAAATGACAACATCCTCGACTTTTGGCTTCTGTACATCGCCTTAATTCTGCTTATATATTCATATTTGGTGGTATTCGGTCATTTTCAGTAGACTTTCTAGCATCAATCTGACACCGGAGTTAGTTATTTTGGTTGTTTTCCACAAACTAAAAGTGGTCGTCTTTAAATTCAAAATGGTATCCAGGGTCAATGTTTGGTTTCTATGCATCATCTCGATTACGGAAATATCCAAATTGAGTATTATTCGGTCATTTTCGACTGTTTCCTAGAAGTTGCCATTTAGCAATTCAAAATGGTGCCTGAGGTCAATTGTTAGCTCATTGCATCATTTTGGTTCCAGAGATACTCATAAAACAAAGACAATATCGCACGCTTAGCCTTGGGGCTAATAGCGGTCTCGATCAACTAGATTAGTTGAGAGAATTCGTTATCGATATTGTTTTTGGCACATTTTGCATGTGTAGGATAAGTACAACGATACACCGTGCCCCAGTGCTGAGTCGAGAAAATTTCCAGATCCTCGACTCGATCAGGAATCGAACCCGATATCACAACCGTGTGGGAGAGCTAGCCGACCGACATCGCTAACCACAGAACCACTGGACCACCAGAGATACTCATATTGGATGGTATTTGGTTATTTTAGGCTGTTTTCAGAAACCGGAAGTCGCCATCTTGTATTTCAAAATGGTATTTAAGCTGATTTCTGGCCTCTGAGTGTCATTCTGGTTGAATGTTTTTAGAGGTAACAAATATGTCCATAATGGTTCGACGCCCCTCCCTCTTCTGGAAACACATGTTACTGGGAAACAGCCGAAAATGATCGAATAACACCCAATACCGGAAGTTGCCATCGTAGAATTCAGTTCTGTATCATTCTAGATCCGGATATGGTTATATTGGGTGGAAATCGGCCATTTTTGGGTGTTTTCCAGAAACCGGAAGTTGCCATCTTACAATCCAAAATGTTGTCTGAAGTCGATTATGGAACATATTTGTTACCTCTAAGAACATTCACCTGCCAAATTTGGTTCCATTTAGTTGATTAGCTCTTGAGATGTGCAGAAATTTGTGTTTCATTTGTTCCATACAAAAAAGGGAAGGGTGTCGAACTATTATGGACATATTTGTAACCCCTTTAAAACATTCACATGCTAAATTTGGTTTCCTTTACTCGGTTAGTTCTCGAGATGTGAAGAAATTTCTGTTTCATTTGTATGGAACCCCTTCCTTCCAAAAGAAGGAGGGGTGTCAAAGCATTATGGACACAAAAAACATTTACCTGCCAAATTTGGTTGATTAGTTCTCGAGATGTGCAGAAATTTGTACTTAATTTGTATGAAACTCCTCCTTTCCAGAAAAAAAGAGGGGCGTCCAACTATTATGGACATATTCGTTACCCCTTAAAACATCCACATGCCAAGTTCGGTTTAATTTGCTTGTTTTGTTCTTGAGTTGTGCAGAAATTTATGTTTCATTTGTATGGGACCCCTCCCTTCCAGAAGAGGGAGGGCTCTCAAACTATCATAGGAACCTTTATCGGCACCAAAAACCTCTACATACAAATTTTCACGTCGATCGGTTCGGTAGTTTTCGAGCCTATATGGATCAAACAGACAGACAGACTGGACTGCATTTTTATATGTATAGATTGCAACATCAATATCTTAGAACCTTAAGAGTGAATATACATTTACTGGATTGAAGCGTTCATGTAAATCTATTTTTACAAATAAAAGTTTGAATGGAAGCTGCGAAATCGGGTTTCAAAGTGAAGTATAGTGTGTGTGTGTGTGCGTGTGCGTATCATATTTGACGATATTTGTTCACTTTGAGCTGTTGTTGAGAAACAGAATGTCGCCATCGAAATACGAAATAGCAGGGTTGTTACAGAAACCCTAATTTTGAATCCGTAAAATCCGCGCCGCGGGTTTTGAAGATCCGCGCCGTGAAAACTAAATCCGCGCCGAAAAAAAATAATAAAAACTTATGATTCAACATGGTAAAATTAATACCATCTTTAAAATGTAATGCTGATATGTATAACTTGTTTCTATTTAGCTTAAAACGCAGGACAGTTGACTTACTGCGGCCATGTTTAGGAATGATGCTGACCAAAAATGTGGTTTGGAAATTCTTATATACAAATGTAAAATGTAGCAATGATTTTTTTTCTCGCGATTTTTTCTCGTTGAAAAGAGTATCATTATGACGAGTAAAATTCCTGTGAGACATAAGTTAGACATAAAAAGTGAGAATTGAATGACGAGATTTGAGAAATGTGGGTTGAGAGGTTCGATAAATACTTAACCCTCTAGTGCCCAGTGCCGCCATTAGACGGTCTGCAGTTGAATCCCTAAAAAGCTTCAATCAATACTTAAAAAGTGTTTATAAAGTTTCAAAGTGATTTTTTCGAAGTCCGTCTGAAAATTAATTTGGGCACTAGAGGGTTAGGATATGAAAAGTGATGGATAACCATTTAATCCCGTATATTGTCGGAATCATTCAATAATTAATTAATAATCTTCGTGAGTTGCAAACTATAGGAAGTTTTACTAAAATTTGCAAAAAATCTTGTTGAAAATAATTCAAAAGGATGAGATTAGTTTTAGCCAAAAAAAAAGGTTATTAATACGATTAAGTATATGTAACTCACGTATAGCGCCAAACTCGAAAAAGTAGAAACAATCGAAAAAGTAGAAAAATCCCTCAACTCGAATTCAGGTCAATGTCAGACCTGAGTTGAATGTCATTAAAAATGTTTTTGAAAAGTCTGAACAACATCCTCTGTAGAAACGTGGAATACACACATGTAAGAGTTTTTCAATGCAGGGTGACCACTCAAAATCAATTTTCGATTTTCCGCTTTTTTCCCGGTTTTCCCGATAGGTTATATTTATATCCTTGCGAGAATAGTGTTATTAAAACTATGAAAAAAAATTCTCCTTCAAAAATTTTTCTTCCTTCAACTGTTTATCGACTTTAGCAAGTACCTTCATGGAGACCTCCTGCACAATTTGCGCCCTTTTTATCTAAAAATCGTTGACAATCTTCCTTCTGCTTTCTGCTCTCTGTTAACCTGCTCTTGAATGCCAATGGAATGTATGGAAAAAAACCTAAATTAATCCACCTAGCGGTCAGACCCAGCCTTTCTCATTCAAACTTCTATTTGTTTAAATAGATTTACTTGAACGCTTCAATCCAGTAAATATATATTCACTCTTAAGGTTCTAAAATATTGATGTTGTAATCTATACATATAAATATGCAGTCCGGTCTCTCTGTCTGTCTGTCTGATCCATATAGACTCGAAAACTACTGAACCGATCGACGTGAAAATTTGTATGTAGAGGTTTTTGGTGCCGATAAAGGTTCCTATGATAGGTTGAAACCCCTCCCTTTTCTGGAAGGGAGAGGTCCCATACAAATGGAACATAAATTTCTGCATAACTCAAGAACAAACCAAGCAAATGAAACCGAATTTGGCATATGGATGTTTTGAAAGATAACAAGTATGTCCATAATAGTTGGACGCCCTTCCCTTTTTGGAAGGGAGGGGTTCCATACAAATGAAACATAAATTTCTGCACATCTCTAGAACTAGTCAACTATGTTACAGTTCAAATACTTTGCCCTATCAACACTACTAAGAGCGTGCAGAGCCGAAGCAGAGAGATTACGGCATACTAGTGATCGTGTTGAATCACCGTGAGATTCTTGCCAATTCAGGGGAAGTGGAATAATTGAAATAATCCCCCCCTCACACCGGAGTTAACGATTTATTACAAGGATTACAAGATTTAAGATACAGACAGTAAGTTAGAAATGAAAAGATAAGTAGATTTAGGAGAATAGATTTAAATAGGCTTAGTAGGATGATCAACGGCTAACAGTCAAATTAAATATTATACCAACACAACACTAAAAATCAGGGTTCACACAAAACACTTACACCGTATAGATCTGCCGGAAAAAGGGGATAAAGAATACGGGATGGAAAAAAATGAAAGGAAGAATAAGGGAAGTTGACTTGAGACGAGGGCTGGAGCGACTAAAAGGAGAGAAGGCTCGATCACTACATTCTAATCCAGCAAGCGGACGAGTATAGTAAAGTTAAAATTAATAAAACCTGTGCATTAGTAAAAAACAAAAAAAAGTACAGCGCATCTTGCTCTTACCAGCGGCAGTCAGGTAAATCTTGCTTCCAATTAGAAAACTGCCAGATCGAGCCTTGCGAAAGTATTCTGAGCCCAGCCATTTCCCTCCCCTCACCTAAACCCATTCAGTATTGGCTCGAAAGAAGCGGATAGCACGCGGTGCCAGATATGGAACGGCAGACTTACGTCAACTGACCGGAATTCCCACGGCAGGGCTGAAAGTGGTCAAACAGGTCAGAAAAAGTGACTTTAGTGACCAAAATTTTGGAAAAAGTGACCAAAAAGTGACTTCAAAGCTTAAAAAAGTGACTTGAAAACTTGAAAAAAAGTGACTTGGCTTTTTCTCATTGTTTTGCATAAATCGTTCGAAAGGGAACAGTTTTTTTCAAAAAATTATGTGGGATTTTTCAAGAAATGAAAATAAATATTTGCATAACAGAACATTACGCTGAAATATGAAAAACGTTGATAAACCGATAAAGCTAAGAGTGGTGATGACAATTCAACAATTCAGGAGGCCTCTCAGTATAAAAAAGCAGAGATAAAAGACGCTATAGAGCATTTCCAATTTAAAACAAAGAGAATCGAATCCAACACAGAGGAAAAAGCTGTTTCTGCTCTTCCAATTAAATATTTTAAAAATATCCGCTAAAGCGTAGTTTTATACTGTTTTCCGATGAGTTACATATTGTTTCATGAAAAAAAAATTTTTTTCCTTAACTAATGAACACCTTTAAGATTTTCTAATGTTTTCTAAAGGCCCTAACCCTGTAAAATATTGAAAAGGGGAATTGCAAAGCTAACACTTGCTTAAACTTGCATGTAGAACCAACTCTTCATGATGCAGCCGATCGATTACGGTGCCAATGGAATGTACAGGAACGAATTGAGCTTCGAATTTTTTCATCGGTCAAAAAAATAAACCTTTGATCACTACGAGCGCGAAAAAATCCCATTGAGCTAAAATTTTGCATCCAAAGGTGAGAACACGAAACTTTAAGCCCTACCGCTAAACGAAACTCGAAGGACGATATTTTTTTCAGACATTCCATTGGCCTCAGCTAAAAAGTTCCCAGAAAGTCGATTTAAAGCAAAGCAAAGCCTTGGTGCTACATTCCGTATCGGAACTCGACTTTCTGTTGATTTTACATAGACATCGCAGCCATCTGGTTTAGTGTACAGTAGAGATGGTCGGGTTTGATGTTTTTCAAACCCGTACCCGACCCGAACCCGAATTTTTTTTTTCCGGTCGCAACCCGAGCCCGACCCGAACCCGAAACTTTTTTTTTCGTTCAAATTCGAACCCGACAATTTTATTTATATGAAACCCGAACCCGAAATTGTGGAACCCAAACCCGAGATTTCATAGACTTTATAGTCGGGTTTCGGGTTTTCATACAAAAACCCGACCTGAACCCGAAATTTTCAAAGCCCGAAATTTTTTTTTCACTAAACCCGACACTTTTAAAAACTTTCAAACCCGAACCCGTCGGGTACGGGTCGGGTTCGGTTTTTTGTTTGAAAACCCGAAACCCGACCATCTTTAGTGTACAGTAGAGATGGTCGGGTATGGGAAATTTGTTACCCGTACCCGACCCGTACCCGGCTCATCGAGAATTTTTTAAACCCGTACCCGACCCGAACCCGAAGTCGGGTTTGTTTAAAAAACCCGTACCCGACCCGAACCTTAGAAAAAAAATTTCCAACTACCTTTACCCGAAAGAAAATACCCCGAAATTGCCGGTATCCGACCCGTACCCGACCCGTCCTGAATTTTTCTTTATTTTATTTTACTTTATTATTATTTTTTTTTTTTTAAATACCTGGTTACCTCGCACATTTTATGCACTGATTGTCATATGTGTTTTTTTTCAAGATGATGGCCGGAGTTAAGTTAGAACCGAGTGTTCATGTGAACGAATGGTAATGAAACCAGAGTTCCAGGCAATATATTGGTTCTCCTAGAAACCAACGTAGCATCTGTTACTGAGAACGTCCGCTCGTCTGATGTTGAAAAATTTGACGCAGTTAAATATCTATTCATAACTGTGTACGCAGAATTTGGGTTCAATTTTACGTGTTAGTTACCTCATATTGAAATTGATTAGGGATTTCAATTATTTATTTTGTATGCATACGTATAAATCATATAAACTGCTGAAAATTTTTATTTTGTTTTCGAAAGATTATTGAAAATTCAATAGAAGTTTTTTTTAAGATAAGATAAGATCTGGTTCATAATAACTTCATAATGAACCAGATCGAAACAACAAGAAGGGAAAGGGTAAATTAACCTATAGTGGACCCCTTTATTTTATTAGTCTATGTCTGTGATGCAGACTGGCTGGACAAGATGTTTCCCGATGGAAGTTTTCGAAAAATCACTCGAGTTTTCACATAAATTGAATTAATCTGGCTGGTGGTCCACTATATGGAAGGGGTCCACTGGTGAAAATAGCATGTCTGGTAGAGTTTAAAATAAACGACGAGTTTCATGCAATCTAGAATCTAAAAATCGGTATAACACAGATATTTCTGTACATGCGGCATCCCTGGCAAACCAAAATCTGGGACGGAGAAACGAATACTACACCAGAAATTGATCGAAACAGATGACATGCACATTCGTCGGTTTTTGATAGCGTGTAACTCTCCTTCTGCTGTGACCCGAGCATGACTCGAACTAAGTTTTTAGTAACATCAAGAATATCAAATGTGCAAATTCGTTTGTAAAACACAGATTTTTCGAGTCAGTTTCTTCGGATTTTTAGGATTGTATATACATATTTACGCACTATTTTGTGGAACGAAAATCAACTTTCAACCGTCATGAGGTGTATAGTTCGAAATTGTTACCAAACGACATTTTTTTGATACCCGAGCAATAATTACGTAGGAGGTGTTCCGAAAAAAGTTTGTTTGCAAATATTGCTTACACGTTCAAACAACAAAAATGCCTTTAAAAAAACGGCAATATTTCAAAACTTACAGCTTGCCAAAAGAAAAAATATTATGTTTCAGAATAGATTATAATTGCGTGTATGGATGTTATCACAATAAGTATTATAGAATAAGTCCACGGTAAAAAAATGCAATCATTCTTCCCCAGAAGTCACTACTAACGATACCGGTGCAACTACAATTGTCGCTACATACACACTTAATTTATCTCGGCAATCTTCCCAACAGCTGATCGACCTCGGCGAAGTTTTTAACAAATGTCAGCAATTTATTTCGACGAACATTCAGCAAATATATCGATTTACCGTAAACCAGCAGGCATTGACATTCCATTTGCCGAAGTTCTCGAAAATTCCGCCGAAAACTTGTAGAATATTTCACTGAATTATTTATTTATTAGCTGTTGAGTTCTCGGCAATTAAATCTAAAAGTGTAAAACAGAAGTTGGTTAAGCAATTCCTCAAATTTCAAAAGGCAGCCGGCTTGGACCGTAAATCCAGAAAGCGCAAGTTTAATAATCGAAATACGCTTGTAGGATTATTACTGAAAATTTATGAAATTTATTATTTTACGTAAAATAAAACCCAAATATTTTGTGTAACCACACTGAATAGAAAATAATGCTTGCGTTGAATATTTTTTCAAGTACGACGATACTTTCAAGTTATTACAATACCTGCTACTAAAAGATGCTTTTTTTCTCCTAGTTCAAAATGACAGCTCATTCTGGTTTACTGACACTCCCACAGTTTCGCATCCGTTTTTTCCTCCCAGACCAAGGCTATGCTAAAACACCTAGGCTTGAAAAGTTATTGATTAAATTCTAATAATGCACGAAAAATCGAATTACCCGCACCCGACCAGTTGAAAATTTTTCAAACCAGTGCCCGACCCGAACCCGAAGACTTGGTTTTTAAATTACCCGTACCCGACCTGAATCCGAAAAATATTTTTTGGCGTTACCCGAAACCCGACCCAAACCCGTCGGGTACGGGTATCGGGTAAAAATACCCGTACCCGACCATCTCTAGTGTACAGGACGATTGCGAGGCTAGCGCTACGATTCTACTGACACTAATATTCTCACCCGAACCGGGATTCGAACCTGCGACGACTGTCTTGTTAGACCAGCATCGTATCTCAAGAACAGCTGGAAGGGAATAACAGCATTTATTCAGTTTAATACAAATTCATGGTTTAGTCGATTTTAACACGTCTTGGCTTAGCAACAGCAAATTGTCCGTTAACATCATCAAAATCAGTAGAGTAAGCACGGTCATTTTCAACTGACAATTGGTAATTGATAGAACTGCACTGGTCGACAGAAACGAAAAAAAAATTTCTTTAAACTTTAACTGGAAAAATGAAAAATTATAACTTTTTTAACCATTCCACAGAGGAGTAACTCGAGTGAAAACCAGGCCATAATTATTTTCGCTGCTATTTAGCAATATTTTGGGTAATATTTGATTGTGAAGCGAAAATAAATTTGATTTTATTTTATCATTGTTGAGCTGAAACTCTGTTTGGAGCATGAGGCAGAGACCTATCAGGTTTTTTTTTCTGTTTCCCATGTACGCGTAAGCTCTTAACGTCAAAATTTGTTAAAAATAGCATTTTTCAAACGGGTAGCAAATGTCAATCCGGACGTTTCCGGATGAGATATTAACAAAAATATGCTCGTAATTATATGAACTTTCATTTCCCCGAAGATTATATGATAGGATTCCACGGAATTTTTACCTTTTTTGATATTGAAAACGCTTGAAAATACAGAAAAATCACTAATTTCGAAAATTTTCTAAGAGTAGTTATATTTTTTTTTGTGCCGGAATTTCTATCAACCGGTTTACTGGAATTAAACAAAGAGAACTCATTTACTGCAAAATATTGATCAAATGTCATTTTTTTGACGCCTGGCACAAGTTGTTAGTATAAATGATTCGATTCCCAAGAAAGAAGCTTGAAAATTTGTCAACGTTTACAGCACTCTCAGCATATGTTAATGCAGTTAAAACTTAAACGAATGATTGCATTTCGTTAAGCATTTATTCAAGCTGCAGAAAAAATATAGCGGCACCAAAAAGCGTAAAAAAACTTTTTTATTATTTTGGCCAGCTTTTTGTTCTAGGCACTCCTCTGGTCGTTCCTAAGAGTTTCGAGGCCCCTAGTAATTGTAGAAGTGCGTCAAAACGCCGAAGAATAATTGAGCGCCGGGTTCGTCGCTTCTTTGTTCGTTGCTTACGGGAAAACTTATTTAAATCTCTGGAAAAGTTATCTTTGCTAGGAGCATCAAAATTCAAAGGAATGGTTGAAAAGCTAGAATCTTTCATTTTTCCAATTTTGAACAAAACCTGTGTTTACCAGTTTAATTATTCTCCCTGATGGCACCCATGAAGATGACACTCATGAAAATTATTCTCATTGATTTAGCGCAATTGACCTTCTTTTTTCAAAAATTGAGAACGTATTAGGCAAGGCAAATTTTAGTCGGAAAAGAGGAAAAAATAAAAAATTGTAGACATTTAAAATTTTATCATGATGGCTAACTTGTTGTACATAATTAAAAGTACAAAAACTTGATTGATATATTGAAGTCAATAGCATAAAATCAGTGCCTATTTCGTCGTAGGACGTTATTAATGTGTGATATTTCTTTGAAACGATTCCCTCATTTTTCTCCCAGGTGATCCTTTAGGTTAAACATACAAAAATATGTTTTTAGCAAGTGTAAACAGTCAACATTTTCTGTACAGCTTGAACATTACGTTTGGAATGCCATTTACCAATTTTACAAAAGTTCTTTTCAAAAGTTAGTCGTGACTTAAAAAAAAAAATTAATACCGCAGAATACTATGTTTAGCCTATAGGAACAACTGTGCAAAGTTCCAGCCGGTTCAAAAATGACAATTGAAAAAATATTAAAATTTTCCTATGTTGCTAGTAATTGCTCAACAGCAATATCAATATCACAGAAATATACCTCTTGTATGAGTATCCTTGTATACGAATCGGCAAGGTGATCCTAACTGAATGTTTGAAAAGAACAAAATCAATGATCCTTGCGCACTCTAATGAGTTGGAAAATTAAAATCATTCAGCACAAGCTACTATAGATCTCTAATGTACAAGATTCAGTTGTGATTGAATCAGCAGTTTGAAAATAAATAAATTTTGCGACCGCTTTCCTTAACCACGCCTCTGAAATGCAGCAAAGTCAATGTCACAGAAACACGCTCCATACTCGAACAGAGAACAAATTTAGTTAACACGACATGAACTGTACAAAAAGTTCTGGATTGCATAGTTGAACACAAGATCAGTTCCAGTCGCTTATTAAGTCCAAATTTCGTCGAGCTTTTATTTTTTTTTTAAATAAGAGGGGTTGTTATTAGTTTAGGTATTTATGATAAATATTAGTATAATGAGTATGTGTGTCCAATCACAAATGGTGATTTCCCAACACTGAACATCGTAACCCCTGAAGCAGAGCTAGAATTCGACCAATATTTCGTTCGTTAGGAAAACTGTAAAGTCAGCCTTGTGTGTCACTATTTAGTCCTCAATTTGTTTTATAGAAAAATACATCAAATTAAAAATAGCTATAAATAGTAAAATAAATAGTGAAACTTGTTTTAAATTGTTCTTTTTTAAATAAACAGTTTCTAACATGCATATATGAATTTATGATTGATTCTTTCACTAAAATAACGTTTTATTGAAATCATTGGCAACATTCGTTCCCAAATTGCAGACCGTACCGGACTTGGAGCCGAATCGGAACGAAACCAAACGAACTGCACCCGGACCGGAACAGAACAATAAACAATATCGCACGCTAGCCTGGAGGGCTAATGTGGTCTCGATCAACTAGATTATTAGTTGATAGAATTCGTTATCGATATTGTTTTTGGCACATTTTGCATGTTGTAGGATAAGCACAACGATACACCGTGCCCCGACATCGCTAACCACAGAACCACGAGGACCAGGCTCGTTCCGATTTTCAATCAGACCGGACAAGATCAAAATCTAGACCCAACTTTTCGTTCCGATATCGAGCACTTTAACACTTGCGTACCCGACCCCTCCGGAGCCGAAAAAATGAAAATTCTTTCACCTGCCATTCCGCAAGATTTAAACCGATTTTGATCGAACCTTTTTCAGAAGATCACAAATTTATCATAGTTTTTAGAACAGTAGAAGATATTTCGAAATTTTTCGTTGTTCCGGATTTATCGAGAAGAATCGTGTGGTAAGTACCCTTCCAGAGACACAGGCTAGAATGGTAGCGAAACCTTGCTTGCGACATATCAAATTCTAAGTTTTTGCAAAACAACACTATTGGCGATCGGTATTTGGTCGTATTAGGAATTGCATTCAATTTTTTTATGTTAAATTCAATTCACTCTCCCGTTTCGAAAATTTTCTCTTAGTGCCAGAAAGTCGGTTATTCCCAAAAAAAAATTTTTTTTCGAGAGAACAGATCTCGACGTATCATGCATATCTAAGATATTTGGCATCAAAAATTTCATTCAAAAAGCAGGGCTGATGAGAGCTGGTCAAGTTGGTAAAAAAGTGACTTTAGTGAATATTTTTCGGAAAAAGTAACTTTAGTGACTTTTTGATGAAAAAAGTGACTTTTGAGTGACCAGCTTAAAAAAAGTGACCAAGTCACTAAAAAGTGACCAACTTGCAGCCCTGTCACGGGGACCAGCAACCACCAACACGTGGACAGCATCATCGAAGGACGAAGGAACCACATGGTAGTGCACGAGTAACAGGAACATCTACCGTTGCCTTCCCGAAAACAGCATATCCCGTGAGCGACAGCCACCGTAGCCTACCCCGAAAGCCGCAACCGCTCCATCCCAGAAAGTACCGCCAATCAACACAGCGCGGCAAGAGTGAATTTCACCCACCGTTCACCCAATCGAATCAGCCCATCCAGTCACCCGAGTCACCCGAAGCAGATCACCCGTCAGAACCAGCACCCCGAGTCATCACTCGAGGCAGAACCAGCAGCCGGCCGGCCCCCTACACACACCCACACATTGTAAGTTAGTAAGTAATAAAAACATAACCTTACTTAGAGTGGTTTTAATAGAGCCGTCTGCATCCCTGATCGGTGTCACCAAGCCGCCCTCGAGAAGGAGAGTTTCTCCCTCGAGATCGAGCTAGCCTTGGCAAAAGAGGTCGTGAGAGCCCACCCCGCTAGTCCCCAGAGGAACGACCAGGGACTTGGGGACTTCCGGTAACGTACCACAGTAACAATTGGCGCCCAACTAACAGACAATATCGATCAGAGACGTAGTATCATCAATATAAAAGTAGAGGTTAGAAATTACAGTAGGGATATCGGAAATTCGCTCATAACAGTTTGATGGAAGCAAGGGCTTTGAATTGTGACACAATATCATCTTCTTCAACGATAATATTCAGATTGTCTGCATAATCTTACTAGTGCGCAAACACTCACGAAAGTTCAGTTACAGTCGCTGTTATATCAGATACGCGATCCGAGAATTATAATAAGATTAATGAATTAGCTTAATGGGTCTTGATTTTGCCAATTAATTGCAACGTCCACTGGTTGCTTGGAAAAAGTTTATTAGAATCACTTCATTATGGATTTACAGGAAATGTATAAAATTCTCAACGTGTCTCATCTTTCGGTTGATGAAGTTGAACATGAGTTACTGATTCGGAATATATTATTCAGTCCTACCGAACACGAGAGTATAAAGCGACGTAAATTGAAGGAGAAGATGCGAGAAGAGAGGGGAATGGGAATAGTAGCACACTCACCGACTTGGAGAGGTGTTACCGAAGAAATTTGTATAATTAAATCGAAGCTTAGCGTGATCCACGATCTGTTAGAAAACCCAAAATCTTTTACACGCTTGAGCGATAAGCTCTGCACTCGCTTGATTCATTACAGAGTCAGAATTTTTGCGCTTTCAAGGGTGTCGCAGGCACAAAAATACTTACATGAAATTATAGACGTGGGTAAACAAGCTACATATATTTTTCAGAAATATTTTTCCGACATAGCACCTCCTAAAAGAGAAGCTATCGAGCCAAAGCAGCTTGAACAAGATCTTGGCAAAGCTTTAGTGGAGATAAGGAGTGAAATTAAAGATTTGAATGAAACTGCATGTGGCAGGATCGTAGAACTTAACGAAGATGGAAATGAGGAAGTGTCAGGAAACCAACAAGCAGCACCAAATATCTTAAAATAACAATATAGTTCACTCTCAAATTTCCCATATATTCCCGTGAAGACAGACTGGGAACACCCCCTCTTGTGGTGAAAAAGGTAACTAAACTCATTGCACAGTGGTACAGTAAGGCAATTTAGGCGGACATAAGCTTTTCGTTGCGATTCTGGTTTGCGGTTTAAAGCCATAGTTTTTGTAAAAAGTTGTTTCTTATACATAGTCCTCTATTTATGTGCGAATGAAAATTAGGATGGTCCTAAAATCAACGAAATAAAAACAAACTAACTTGTTTTTATTTGCATAAATGATTGTAAACATTCTTTGGCAAACTTGTAGACCAACTAATTCTAAGTAACTTTGTTAAAAAACTTTTTTGTAGACATGAAATTTAGTTTCCAAAAACAGTCTTTTCGCTCTATTTTTTCAATATAAAAACAAAGTTTTCTTCGGTAACTTTAATCAAAAAAACGCCAATTTTGACGAAAAAACATTGTCGATATATTGTACAGATGAAGAGTTTTCACTATTTCTATTTTAAAAATAGGCCCTTTTGATATATTGATGTCTCCGTTTAGGGCAAACATAAATAATAATTTTTGGTATCATTCGAAAGAACAAATATTGTATAAATATTGTGAAGAAATACCGAAAGTTGCTTAAAATTAGTTGATCTACAACTGTGCCGATGAATGTATACATTTATTTATGCAAATAAAAAGTTAGTTTTTTCATTTAGTCGATTTCAGGACCACCCTAATTTTCATTTGCACATAAAAAATAGACTAAATATAAGAAACAAGTTCTTAGAAAAAAAAATTACTCTAAAACCACAAAATCGCATCGAAAAACTCATGTCCGCCTACATTACCTTACTGTACCACTGTGCATTGTTTTTGAATTTCTGTGAGCGTGTGACATTCTCACACACGAAACTGAATTTACTCAATTTTAGATTTAGTTGACTCAATTTCATACTTTCACAGAAAAAAATATGTTGCAGATTTCGTGCGTATATTGTTTGTATGTAAAACTAACGCCATTCCGGGAGTAAAATATTGATAATATAATACATGTAGCTTATCGAGGCACGAAGAAGAAATATTCAAATAATCAGGCCACGACGTGTAAATGGTAAACTAATCCCAAGTTGCTATATACGTGGTTCCCTGTGTAACTTCACTAGCTCAGATCCATTACGGGAAGCAACTACGAAACGTGCGGCCGTCAGGTTCAAGCTCAATAATCAGGCCACAATTAAATGAATATTTCAATTACCTCGTGAAAAAGATAAAAGGAGAAACCGCACGATGGTTGTCAATAGTCGTATATGGTTGTTGTGCAACTTTGAGCTTAGATAACACTTGAATGTTCTATCAATTTAACAATTTAAGTATTGATACATATAATGTTGTAATTGGCTTAAAAGCTTTATTATAATATATATAAAAGATATTCAACAAAACAAACATAATTAGTGATAACAACTGTTATGCAAAAACTATTATTTAATGTTTAGTTTTCTTCGCTTTGAAAGCATTTTTTTGTTTTTTTTATCCCTCCGAATTTTTTGCTCTCGAGTTCTTATCTTCGTATTCATCACTTGCAGCTTTGCTTTAACCAGCATATTTATGTATTTACTATCTGACCCGACAAACTTCGTCCCACCCATTTTTGTGTTTAATTTATTAATTTAAAATAAAAAGAATTCCAGTCGCAGAATGAAAAATAAAATATGATGGGAGAGATGGGGGTAGAAAATTAGCAGAATTTTTAAGAGAAGTGAAGATGAGATGCAAAGCAGAAAAAGTTCTCGAAAAGGAGCTTTTTCGCAATGCGATACACTTGTTTATTGGAAGAGCAAAAGACTGGTTTATGGAAATAACACATAACCGTCACGTTAGGAACTGGGCTCAACTTAAATCCGATTTGAAAAGAGAATTTCTTCCGCCAAATCTTGACTTTCAGTTAGAACTGCAAGCCACTAATAGAAGTCAAGGTCGAGGAGAACGGTTCGTGGATTATTTTCACGACATGCAAACATGTTTCCAATCGATGACTCGCCAAATTTCCGAGCGAAGAAAGTTTGATATTGTATGGCGAAATATGATATCAGACTATAAAAATGCTTTAACGGGAAAAAGAATAAAATCGTTATCGAAATTGCGAAAATACGGGCGAACTGTTGACGAAAATTGCTGGAATAATTTTCAGAAATTTTCCGACAACCCCATCCGAAGTCGATACAATCAAATTAATGAACTGTCGACTAATAATGAATCGATTAATTATCCTTCGAAACCTACAAGAAATAATGGGTATAAAGATAATTCACGTAAACACAATAATGTTGAAATGGAAAGTTCATCTAAAGGTACCTTGAAATTAATCAATGAACAGTATCAAGGAAGGAATCTGCTACAATTGCTAAAAACAAGGTCATCATTACAATGAATGTGATCAGGAGAAACGCAAATTTTGTCGTCTTTGCGGTTTCCCGAACACATATACCAGAATTTGTCCATTTTGCGCAAAAAACGAAAAGAATTCAGCTTAAAGGAGGAAGCTGGAATTCATAATTCAAACCCTCCTGTTTTTACAAATTGCACTGAGAATTTATTAAAATTCGGACTAAAGCCATTAACAGAGCCCGAATACATATTAGAAAATAAGGTTGATGAACTGTTGCTTCGAGTAAATGGAGACGCTCGACCGTTTATTAAAGTTGAAGTATCGGGAAAACAAATGGTGAGTTTATTCGATAGTGGAGCGCAACGAACCGTGCTAGGCGATGGTTCGATGAAACTAATCAGGGATCTGAAGCTAAAGTTGTATAAAACCGATATTACAGCTCGAACTGCTTCGGGATCACCAATACAGGTTAACGGCTACGTACACTTCCCGATTACGTTCAACGGAGAAACGCATATCATTTCTGCTTTTAAGCACCTAAATATAGACACCGACTTATACACGGATATGATGACTTTTGGGAAGCTTTTAAGCTCAAGCCTACAATTGTAGATCGAGAAATCTGTGAAATGATGGGAAATGATCAAGAGATAGTAGTAAAGGAAGAAAAGAAGGAAAATGAATTGGATGAACAGCAAAGAGAAAGGCTAGACGAGGTGAAGAGATTGTTTAAAGTTTGGGAGGAAGGGAGAGTGCTCGATATCACTTCATTGATTTCTCACAAGATTGAGTTTAAGGAAGAATCCAAAAATTCGCCCCCAGTCAGAATTAACCCTTACCCCACCTCACGAGACATGCAAATTAAAATTAACAAAGAGCTCGATAATATGATACGACAAAATGTTATCAAACGTAGTGAAAGTGATTGGTCACTCAGTACAGTACCAGTTTTAAAACCAAGTGGCGAAGTTAGGCTTTGCTTAGACGCAAGACGTCTTAACGAAAGAACTAGCAGAAACGCTTACCCCCTCCCACATCAAGATCGTGTTCTCAGTTGACTGGGGCCAAGCAAGTATTTGTCAACGATTGACTTATCGAAGGCTTTCTTGAAAATTCCGCTGGACCCCAAGTCCCGAAAATATACGGCTTTCTCGGTGTTGGGTAGAGGGCTGTTCCAGTTTACCAGGTTTCCCTTCGGACTTGTCAATAGTCCCGCTACTTTGGCTCGACTAATGGATGAAGTCCTAGGGTACGGTGAACTGGAACCGAATGTGTTTGTTTACCTCGACGATATTGTCGTGGTGAACGATACATTCGAGGCCCATATCCAGTCGCTCCGAGAGGTTGCGGTACGTCTCAGTAAGGCAAACTTGTCAATAAACATTGAAAAGTCGCAGTTCTGTGTACAAGAGTTACCATACTTATGCTATATTCTCTCGAGTGAAGGGTTACGTCCAAACCCGGAGAGAAATAAAACGATCGTAAACTACGAGAGACCAACTTCGATTCGCGCTCTACGCCGTTTCTTAGAGACATTACAGGCGGTTCATTTCTAAATTTAGCGAGTACACAGTTCCGTTGACCAATCTTTTGCGTGGAAAATCTTAAACGATAGTGTGGAATGAATCGGCTGAAAATGCATTTATTAAATTGAAAGAGAGCCTTATACCTGCACCGCACAGTGGTTCCGTTTTCTAAGAAGGGCGGTCATAAATATTGTTTTTCTATGTTTTGAGTTCAAAACGTCAATCTTAGTGTATTTTTCGATGCTGAATTCGATAATCACATCTATTTTGTAGTATTTTCTATAGATTCGTGGTCAAGGGTCATCTAAAATTACTGGTATCTTTTACCAACTTTGGCTTGACTACTATTTTTTACCATGCAATTTTCCAAACTTTTATTGTTCGATGCCAGAAATTTAATGAGTGTATACATATAAAAGAAGTGTGTTTTGCGATGTGTATTTGAAAATTAGGGATATGTTTGGCTCACAACATTTATTTGATATGGTAATACATATTAGGGAAATTACAATGAACAAAAAATAAAATTCACATAATGTCATAAAAAGTGATAAAATAAAAATCTTTCTGCGTTCTCGGCTGACCACGAAAAAAAACTGTTCTCTCCTTGGTGCTGTTATCATACTTCGATAACAAAAGATAGATCTGCTCTGTTTCATTCAACCATGTGGCATATCTTTTTATGCAGTTGCTCTTTGTTCTATTATTATTTCAAAGGAACTGATAATCGTGTGCAACTGTAATGTATTCGAGCTTACTATTCATCTAGCTTCAAGTTATAATAATTCCATAGTGATGAGTGTATAGATTCTAAAACATTTTGTATCTTCTAACGAATTCTTCCAGATTTTTCTGCTCAAATTTTAAAGATATGCATTTTGGGAAATGTACATCCAAGCAATGAACCTAGAAATATATTTACGTTAAAATGTATTCGTCGAAAAGTGGTTGCCAAATATTACCACCAAAAGAAACCCTCAAAAACAAAACAAAAACGGAGAATACATCGTAAAAGTGACCATTTTGTATTCACTTCTCACAAACCAATGGGCAGGTCTCGGCAGCCAAATTGTGTTTTGGACATATCTACGATACCTAACGAACATTTTGATGTTTTGCTCTTACGTAAATTCGCTTAAGAACATTGTTGAATTGACAAATGAAAATACATTGGTGATATCTATTTATATCAAAATGTACCTATTTTACCGTTGGCTCAGTCGTTAACAACACAATACAACATTCTTAAAACCACAAAAAAAGGCCTCAACATTCCTTGTTTTTGGACCTCCATATCAAAAAACTACTTTGGAATTCTTAAATTCACTGAAAAGTGGTGAAATTGAACTTAACCAAATAGCATACTTCTTACAGCTGTTTTAAAGTGAAAACTATGCGCACTTCCCACAGTAAACAATTCCTTCGTAATACAACACATTAATTGATGCCATTGTTAGCTGCAGACTACAAAGGATGCTGAGAGGTGAAGAAATACCAAAATAATGAAATTTGATTTTTGGCTTTATGACCTATGGGGGGACCACTGTGCACCGGTACTCTCGACGCCAAATTTTTCCTTACCGTTCACGATACAGTGTGATGCAAGTGACACTGCAATTGCATCTATTCTCACTCAAAAACATGCCGATGGAGAAAAAGAACCTACGTCGAGGGATCTCATTTCGTTGTCGTCTCAGATGCATCCGCGCTAACGCATATCATGCGAGGCAAGTGGCGGACGTCTTCCAGGTTGAGTAGGTGGAGTATTCAGCTCCAAGGGTATGACCTAGAGATTCGGCATCGGCGAGGTCGTGACGATATTATACCCGATGCTTTGTCAAGAGCAGTAGAATCCGTCGATATCAGCGATGAGGTTGATTCCTAAAATATTCTAAGGTGTCCGCGAAAACACCGAAGAGCATATTGACTACAAAATAGAAAATGATAATTTGTTTAAATTTGTGTCCTCGAAAACCGAGACACTTGATTACACGTTTCAGTGGAAACTCTGTGTACCTGTGGTAGCGCGAGAGAAAATCATACAAACCGAACATGAGAACGGTTTCCATATAGGATACGAAAAATTACTGCATAAGCTCCGCAAAAAATATTTTTGGCCAAAAATGGCTACTAGTGTAAAACGATTTGTAGAACGTTGCATAACTTGCAGAGAATGTTAACCAGCTAACCATTCCCAACACCCCGAGAGGGGCAAACAGAGGCTGTCTTTAAAGCCATTCCAAATCCTTGCCATTGATTTTATACAATCGCTACCGCGAAGCCGAACAGGAAATACTCACCTCCTAGTCTTACTTGATGTATTTTCTAAGTGGACTATGCTGGTGCCAATAAGAAAAATTTCCACGGAATTAGTAATTCGCGTATTGGAACAGCAACGGTTCCGTCGATACTCAGTACCAGAAATACTAATTAGCGACAATGCGAGTACGTTTCTTGGTAAACAGTTTAAAATGTTTCTTGATCAATATAAAGTGGCACATTGGGCCAATGCTAGGCATCATTGTCAGGCTAACCCAGTGGAACGTTTAAATCGTAGCATAAATGCATGTGTGAGGACATATGTCAAAACGGATCAGCGAAACTGGGACACTAAGATTTCCGAGGTAGAATGTGTCCTTAACAACACCGTGCATCCTTCGACCGGATTTTCACCGTATCGAATACTCTTTGGCCACGAAATCGTTACCAGTGGGAATGATCACCGATTAGATGTGATCACGCATGAACTGTCTGAGAAGGAGAGATTGGAAACAAAGCTAAAAATAGATAAAGCATCTCAAGAAGTAGTCGTTAAAAATTTAGAGAGAGCTCAAAAGCGAAGCGCTAGGAATTATAATCTTCGATTGCGGAAAACAGCTCCAGTTTACGATATTGGACAAAAAGTATACCGGAGAAATTTTGTCGTACTGTTAAGGCGAGGTGATAAAATAAAAGTTAAACAATAAGAACAGTACAAACGAATTTAATAGCGTATTATAAATATGTGTGTTCAGTCTCTCGTCGGATACCCGAATGACAACTTATCACTCTCAGCTGGCACGAGTGCGTACATCCGCTTAACAGACTCACTGTCAACGGCGAGCCCAAGTGGTGAATCCCCATAGGGTGGTCAGTTGCCCCAACATCTCCCTCTTTAATACCTGTGGTGTCCCTGGTACCACTGCGGCGGTCTTCGAAGTCGAGAAGAACGCCTGGGAAGAGGAACTACAGGTGAAGTCTCAGCTGCTGACTGGAAATCCGATGATGTGGACGATGATGAGGGTGAAGCACCATTATCGGCTGGCTCTGGGACGAGCACTGGCTCATCGTTGATTAATGTGCGAGCGAATCATTTTACTATTGTTGACCCAGACGTTATACATTACTCTGCTAAGTTTTTACATTATGACTCCGGACACCCAAGTCCACTTATTACTCGCATACACTTTAGCGAAAACCTTATCTTCCTTATTAAAGGTTCGCAAGGCAGGCGATTCTGACACTGGTTGTGGTACTGATCTACGGGGCGGTCGCAGCAATTCGAGTGAAGTTCTTATCGATCTGCCGTACATAGCTTCTGCTGGTGACTTGCCATCTGGCACATTTGGATTCGGAGTTGTTCGGTAAGTGAGAAGAAACGTATTTAAAGCCTGCTTGATCGTACCTTTCCCTTCCTGGATTTTTCGGATGGCTCGTTTGAATGTATCCACGAACCGTTCGGCCTGGCCATTCGATTGTGGGTGGAAAGGTGCTGTCGTTATGTGCCTGATGCCGTTCTGGCAACAAAATTCCTCAAATTCCCAACTTTTGAACCGCGTGCCGTTGTCCGACACAAGAATCTCTGGTATTCCTTTGTTGGCGAATAAATCTTGAAGCAAGCTGAGTGTTACCTTCGTTGTTATCAGTTTCGTTGGGAAAATTTCCGGCCATTTAGTGTTTGAATCAACAACGATTAAGTAGTATTCTCCATCCAAAGGACCGGCATAGTCGATGTGAATCCTTTGCCAGGGAGCTGTCGATTTGGGCCATGATTGTGGCTCTGCCTTTGGTGGCGAACGCGCTGCTAATGCACATTAGTGACAAGCCCTTACAAAGTCGACTATTTGTTCGTCTGAGCCTGGCCAAAAGACGAAGCTGCGTGCAATGGCTTTCATCCGTTGTGCACCTGGATGACCTCTATGCAATTAGATAATGCATCGCTTTCCATACTGTGCTGGGATAATTAAACGGTCTCCAAACATAACACAGTCTTGCACAATTGAGAGAGCTTCTTGGCGGTCAAAATAGCGTTGCATCTCCCAATCGTTGACATCCGTTCGCTTCTTAGGCCAACCATCGCTCACGAATCGATATAGTTTGCTAAGAGTCGGATCGCATTTCGTGGCTTCTTCTACCATGCTAAAACTGAGAGGTAAGTTTTTAGTGCTACTGACTATTACTGACCTTAAATCTTCTTCCAACGAGGCACATGCAACAACGAAATCTTCGTCTGGCTTAATATGCTGGTTGATAAGCTGGATAGCACGTCAGCGTTCCCAAATTTATCAGTTGAAATATATTCTATCGAAAAATCATATGACAGCAACGTTAAAGCCCACCGCTGGAGCCGGTTTGCAGTGTAAACCGGTATGCCCTTTCTAGAGCCAAATATCCGTAATAACGGTGCATGATCTGTCTGCAATCGGAATCTTCTACCAAATATATATTTGTGAAATTTTGTAACAGCGAAGACAATAGCCAGTCCTTTTCTGTCTGGCTGTGAATATCGCTGCTCAGATGCAGTGAGGGCGCGGGACGCGTGTTGAACCACCTTCATTTGGCCATCTGCGAACTTATGGCTAATTGTTGCTCCAACACCGATCGACGAAGCATCAGCCGAAACAACTATCTCCTGCATCGGATCGTAGTGTGTCAGTAAGAGCTCTGACGACAAAATTGCTTTAAATTTTTCAAATGCACTCTGGCATGCTGGTGTCCACTTGAATGTAGATGTGCTGGATTTTAAAAGTTCATCCAAAGGGTAGCGCAGTGTTCTCATATTCGGCACGAACTTACCGTAATAGTTCAATGCTCCGAGGAAAGAGCGAGCACCTGTGAGGTCCTTGGGAGCAGGCATATCTTCAATAGCTTGGATCTTATTTGGATCTGGCCGAAGGCCTTGGCGATCTAGCATATGCCCTAGGTATCGGATTTTATGCTGTCCGAATGCACACTTTTCTAGGCGAATAGTGAATCCGTACTCTTGAATTCGGTGCAGTACTGCGTGCAAGTTACGTGAATGTTCGTTTTCATCTCTACCACCAACAATCACGTCATCTAAATATCCCGACGTATTCGATAGACCGGCCAGCATAGTGTCGATCATCTGCTGGAAGGCGCCTGGAGCTGTCTTCACGCCAGGAGGGAGCCTATTGTATTGATACAGTCCCCGGTGCGTGTTGATGGTTAACAACTTCCGACATTCCTCATCTACCTCCATCTGCAAGAATGCATCGGATAAATCAATTTGGCTGAAGACAGTACAACCTGCTAATTTTGAGAAAATGTCCTGCGGAAGCGGGTACTGATGTGACTGAAGCTGATCATTGAGCCCAGTTGAGTAATCACCGCATATACGGATAGTGCCGTTTGCCTTTCGTACAACAACTATCGGTGCAGCCCACTCTGAGTACTGCAGAGGTGAAATAATATTCAACCGTTCCAAACGGTCAAGCTCTTCGTCAACTATAGCTTGCATTGCGTATGCTACAG